>NW_028116158.1:0-56126 GCF_964273445.1 Streptopelia decaocto
AAAGTTTCAATGGGAATGGGAAGAATTGGGACAAAAATTGGAAAATTTTTAAGGGACTTTGAAAAAATTTCAACTGGAATTTTAGCCATTTTTTGACGTGAAATTGTAAACATGTGGCCATGGATTTTGAAAATTCTAGAGAGAATTTTAAAAGCTTCAAGAGAATTTCAACAATTTGGAGAGGGATTTGAAAAGTTTCAATGGGAATGGGAAGAATTGGGACAAAAATTGGAAAATTTTTAAGGGACTTTGAAAAATTTCAACTCGAATTTTAGCCATTTTTGACGTGAAATTGTAAACATGTGGACATGGATTTTGAAAATTCTAGAGAGAATTTTAAAAGCTTCAACAGAATTTCAACAATTTTGAGAGGGATTTGAAAAGTTTCAATGGGAATGGGAAGAATTGGGACAAAAATTGGAAAATTTTTAAGGGACTTTGAAAAAATTTCAACTGGAATTTTACCATTTTTTTTACGTGAAATTGTAAACATGTGGCCATGGATTTTGAAAATTCTAGAGAGAATTTAAAAGCTTCAAGAGAATTTCAACAATTTGGAGAGGGATTTGAAAAGTTTCAATGGGAATGGGAAGAATTGGGACAAAAATTGGAAAATTTTTAAGGGACTTTGAAAAAATTTCAACTGGAATTTTACCATTTTTTTTACGTGAAATTGTAAACATGTGGACATGGATTTTGAAAATTCTAGAGAGAATTTTAAAAGCTTCAAGAGAATTTCAACAATTTTGAGAGGGATTTGAAAAGTTTCAATGGGAATGGGAAGAATTGGGACAAAAATTGGAAAATTTTTAAGGGACTTTGAAAAAATTTCAACTGGAATTTTAGCCATTTTTTGACGTGAAATTGTAAACATGTGGACATGGATTTTGAAAATTCTAGAGAGAATTTTAAAAGCTTCAAGAGAATTTCAACAATTTTGAGAGGGATTTGAAAAGTTTCAATGGGAATGGGAAGAATTGGGACAAAAATTGGAAAACTTTTAAGGGACTTTGAAAAAATTTCAACTGGAATTTTAGCCATTTTTTGACGTGAAATTGTAAACATGTGGACATGGATTTTGAAAATTCTAGAGAGAATTTTAAAAGCTTCAAGAGAATTTCAACAATTTTGAGAGGGATTTGAAAAGTTTCAATGGGAATGGGAAGAATTGGGACAAAAATTGGAAAATTTTTAAGGGACTTTGAAAAAATTTCAACTGGAATTTTAGCCATTTTTTGACGTGAAATTGTAAACATGTGGCCATGGATTTTGAAAATTCTAGAGAGAATTTTAAAAGCTTCAAGAGAATTTCAACAATTTTGAGAGGGATTTGAAAAGTTTCAATGGGAATGGGAAGAATTGGGACAAAAATTGGAAAATTTTTAAGGGACTTTGAAAAAATTTCAACTGGAATTTTAGCAATTTTTTGTCGTGAAATTGTAAACATGTGGACATGGATTTTGAAAATTCTAGAGAGAATTTTAAAAGCTTCAAGAGAATTTCAACAATTTTGAGAGGGATTTGAAAAGTTTCAATGGGAATGGGAAGAATTGGGACAAAAATTGGAAAATTTTTAAGGGACTTTGAAAAAATTTCAACTGGAATTTTAGCCATTTTTTGACGTGAAATTGTAAACATGTGGCCATGGATTTTGAAAATTCTAGAGAGAATTTTAAAAGCTTCAAGAGAATTTCAACAATTTTGAGAGGGATTTGAAAAGTTTCAATGGGAATGGGAAGAATTGGGACAAAAATTGGAAAATTTTGAAGGGACTTTGAAAAAATTTCAACTGGAATTTTAGCCATTTTTTGACGTGAAATTGTAAACATGTGGCCATGGATTTTGAAAATTCTAGAGAGAATTTTAAAAGCTTCAACAGAATTTCAACAATTTTGAGAGGGATTTGAAAAGTTTCAATGGGAATGGGAAGAATTGGGACAAAAATTGGAAAATTTTTAAGGGACTTTGAAAAAATTTCAACTGGAATTTTAGCCATTTATGTCGTGAAATTGTAAACATGTGGACATGGATTTTGAAAATTCTAGAGAGAATTTTAAAAGCTTCAAGAGAATTTTAACAATTTTGAGAGGGATTTGAAAAGTTTCAATGGGAATGGGAAGAATTGGGACAAAAATTGGAAAATTTTTAAGGGACTTTGAAAAAATTTCAACTGGAATTTTAGCCATTTTTTGACGTGAAATTGTAAACATGTGGACATGGATTTTGAAAATTCTAGAGAGAATTTTAAAAGCTTCAAGAGAATTTCAACAATTTTGAGAGGGATTTGAAAAGTTTCAATGGGAATGGGAAGAATTGGGACAAAAATTGGAAAATTTTTAAGGGACTTTGAAAAAATTTCAACTGGAATTTTAGCCATTTTTTGACGTGAAATTGTAAACATGTGGACATGGATTTTGAAAATTCTAGAGAGAATTTTAAAAGCTTCAAGAGAATTTCAACAATTTTGAGAGGGATTTGAAAAGTTTCAATGGGAATGGGAAGAATTGGGACAAAAATTGGAAAATTTTTAAGGGACTTTGAAAAAATTTCAACTGGAATTTTAGCCATTTTTTGACGTGAAATTGTAAACATGTGGACATGGATTTTGAAAATTCTAGAGAGAATTTTAAAAGCTTCAAGAGAATTTCAACAATTTTGAGAGGGATTTGAAAAGTTTCAATGGGAATGGGAAGAATTGGGACAAAAATTGGAAAATTTTTAAGGGACTTTGAAAAAATTTCAACTGGAATTTTAGCAATTTTTTTATGTGAAATTGTAAACATGTGGACATGGATTTTGAAAATTCTAGAGAGAATTTTAAAAGCTTCAACAGAATTTCAACAATTTTGAGAGGGATTTGAAAAGTTTCAATGGGAATGGGAAGAATTGGGACAAAAATTGGAAAATTTTTAAGGGACTTTGAAAAAATTTCAACTGGAATTTTAGCCATTTTTTGACGTGAAATTGTAAACATGTGGACATGGATTTTGAAAATTCTAGAGAGAATTTTAAAAGCTTCAAGAGAATTTCAACAATTTTGAGAGGGATTTGAAAAGTTTCAATGGGAATGGGAAGAATTGGGACAAAAATTGGAAAATTTTTAAGGGACTTTGAAAAAATTTCAACTGGAATTTTAGCCATTTTTTGACGTGAAATTGTAAACATGTGGCCATGGATTTTGAAAATTCTAGAGAGAATTTTAAAAGCTTCAAGAGAATTTCAACAATTTTGAGAGGGATTTGAAAAGTTTCAATGGGAATGGGAAGAATTGGGACAAAAATTGGAAAATTTTTCAGGGACTTTGAAAAAATTTCAACTGGAATTTTAGCCATTTTTTGACGTGAAATTGTAAACATGTGGACATGGATTTTGAAAATTCTAGAGAGAATTTTAAAAGCTTCAACAGAATTTCAACAATTTTGAGAGGGATTTGAAAAGTTTCAATGGGAATGGGAAGAATTGGGACAAAAATTGGAAAATTTTTAAGGGACTTTGAAAAAATTTCAACTGGAATTTTAGCCATTTTTTGACGTGAAATTGTAAACATGTGGCCATGGATTTTGAAAATTCTAGAGAGAATTTTAAAAGCTTCAACAGAATTTCAACAATTTGGAGAGGGATTTGAAAAGTTTCAATGGGAATGGGAAGAATTGGAACAAAAATTGGAAAATTTTTAAGGGACTTTGAAAAAATTTCAACTGGAATTTTAGCCATTTTTTGACGTGAAATTGTAAACATGTTGAAGTGGATTTTGAAAATTCTAGAGAGAATTTTAAAAGCTTCAAGAGAATTTCAACAATTTTGAGAGGGATTTGAAAATTTTCAATGGGAATGGGAAGAATTGGGACAAAAATTGGAAAATTTTTAAGGGACTTTGAAAAAATTTCAACTGGAATTTTAGCCATTTTTTGACGTGAAATTGTAAACATGTGGACATGGATTTTGAAAATTCTAGAGAGAATTTTAAAAGCTTCAAGAGAATTTCAACAATTTTGAGAGGGATTTGAAAAGTTTCAATGGGAATGGGAAGAATTGGGACAAAAATTGGAAAATTTTTAAGGGACTTTGAAAAAATTTCAACTGGAATTTTAGCCATTTTTTGACGTGAAATTGTAAACATGTGGACATGGATTTTGAAAATTCTAGAGAGAATTTTAAAAGCTTCAAGAGAATTTCAACAATTTTGAGAGGGATTTGAAAAGTTTCAATGGGAATGGGAAGAATTGGGACAAAAATTGGAAAATTTTTAAGGGACTTTGAAAAAATTTCAACTGGAATTTTAGCCATTTTTTGACGTGAAATTGTAAACATGTGGACATGGATTTTGAAAATTCTAGAGAGAATTTTAAAAGCTTCAAGAGAATTTCAACAATTTTGAGAGGGATTTGAAAAGTTTCAATGGGAATGGGAAGAATTGGGACAAAAATTGGAAAATTTTTAAGGGACTTTGAAAAAATTTCAACTGGAATTTTAGCCATTTTTTGACGTGAAATTGTAAACATGTGGCCATGGATTTTGAAAATTCTAGAGAGAATTTTAAAAGCTTCAAGAGAATTTCAACAATTTTGAGAGGGATTTGAAAAGTTTCAATGGGAATGGGAAGAATTGGGACAAAAATTGGAAAATTTTTAAGGGACTTTGAAAAAATTTCAACTGGAATTTTAGCCATTTTTGACGTGAAATTGTAAACATGTGGACATGGATTTTGAAAATTCTAGAGAGAATTTTAAAAGCTTCAACAGAATTTCAACAATTTTGAGAGGGATTTGAAAAGTTTCAATGGGAATGGGAAGAATTGGGACAAAAATTGGAAAATTTTTAAGGGACTTTGAAAAAATTTCAACTGGAATTTTAGCCATTTATGTCGTGAAATTGTAAACATGTGGACATGGATTTTGAAAATTCTAGAGAGAATTTTAAAAGCTTCAAGAGAATTTCAACAATTTTGAGAGGGATTTGAAAAGTTTCAATGGGAATGGGAAGAATTGGGACAAAAATTGGAAAATTTTTAAGGGACTTGGAAAAAATTTCAACTGGAATTTTAGCCATTTTTTGACGTGAAATTGTAAACATGTGGCCATGGATTTTGAAAATTCTAGAGAGAATTTTAAAAGCTTCAAGAGAATTTCAACAATTTTGAGAGGGATTTGAAAAGTTTCAATGGGAATGGGAAGAATTGGGACAAAAATTGGAAAATTTTTAAGGGACTTTGAAAAAATTTCAACTGGAATTTTAGCCATTTTTTGACGTGAAATTGTAAACATGTGGACATGGATTTTGAAAATTCTAGAGAGAATTTTAAAAGCTTCAACAGAATTTCAACAATTTTGAGAGGGATTTGAAAAGTTTCAATGGGAATGGGAAGAATTGGGACAAAAATTGGAAAATTTTTAAGGGACTTTGAAAAATTTCAACTGGAATTTTACCATTTTTTTTACGTGAAATTGTAAACATGTGGCCATGGATTTTGAAAATTCTAGAGAGAATTTTAAAAGCTTCAAGAGAATTTCAACAATTTTGAGAGGGATTTGAAAAGTTTCAATGCGAATGGGAAGAATTGGGACAAAAATTGGAAAATTTTTAAGGGACTTTGAAAAAATTTCAACTGGAATTTTACCATTTTTTTTACGTGAAATTGTAAACATGTGGCCATGGATTTTGAAAATTCTAGAGAGAATTTTAAAAGCTTCAAGAGAATTTCAACAATTTTGAGAGGGATTTGAAAAGTTTCAATGCGAATGGGAAGAATTGGGACAAAAATTGGAAAATTTTTAAGGGACTTTGAAAAAATTTCAACTGGAATTTTAGCCATTTTTTGACGTGAAATTGTAAACATGTGGACATGGATTTTGAAAATTCTAGAGAGAATTTTAAAAGCTTCAAGAGAATTTCAACAATTTTGAGAGGGATTTGAAAAGTTTCAATGGGAATGGGAAGAATTGGGACAAAAATTGGAAAACTTTTAAGGGACTTTGAAAAAATTTCAACTGGAATTTTAGCCATTTTTTGACGTGAAATTGTAAACATGTGGCCATGGATTTTGAAAATTCTAGAGAGAATTTTAAAAGCTTCAACAGAATTTCAACAATTTTGAGAGGGATTTGAAAAGTTTCAATGGGAATGGGAAGAATTGGGACAAAAATTGGAAAATTTTTAAGGGACTTTGAAAAAATTTCAACTGGAATTTTAGCCATTTTTTGACGTGAAATTGTAAACATGTGGACATGGATTTTGAAAATTCTAGAGAGAATTTTAAAAGCTTCAAGAGAATTTCAACAATTTTGAGAGGGATTTGAAAAGTTTCAATGGGAATGGGAAGAATTGGGACAAAAATTGGAAAATTTTTAAGGGACTTTGAAAAAATTTCAACTGGAATTTTAGCAATTTTTTGTCGTGAAATTGTAAACATGTGGACATGGATTTTGAAAATTCTAGAGAGAATTTTAAAAGCTTCAAGAGAATTTCAACAATTTTGAGAGGGATTTGAAAAGTTTCAATGGGAATGGGAAGAATTGGGACAAAAATTGGAAAATTTTTAAGGGACTTTGAAAAAATTTCAACTGGAATTTTAGCCATTTTTTGACGTGAAATTGTAAACATGTGGCCATGGATTTTGAAAATTCTAGAGAGAATTTTAAAAGCTTCAAGAGAATTTCAACAATTTTGAGAGGGATTTGAAAAGTTTCAATGGGAATGGGAAGAATTGGGACAAAAATTGGAAAATTTTTAAGGGACTTTGAAAAAATTTCAACTGGAATTTTAGCCATTTTTTGACGTGAAATTGTAAACATGTGGCCATGGATTTTGAAAATTCTAGAGAGAATTTTAAAAGCTTCAACAGAATTTCAACAATTTTGAGAGGGATTTGAAAAGTTTCAATGGGAATGGGAAGAATTGGGACAAAAATTGGAAATTTTTAAGGGACTTTGAAAAAATTTCAACTGGAATTTTAGCCATTTATGTCGTGAAATTGTAAACATGGTGGACATGGATTTTGAAAATTCTAGAGAGAATTTTAAAAGCTTCAAGAGAATTTCAACAATTTTGAGAGGGATTTGAAAAGTTTCAATGGGAATGGGAAGAATTGGGACAAAAATTGGAAAATTTTTAAGGGACTTTGAAAAAATTTCAACTGGAATTTTAGCCATTTTTTGACGTGAAATTGTAAACATGTGGACATGGATTTTGAAAATTCTAGAGAGAATTTTAAAAGCTTCAAGAGAATTTCAACAATTTTGAGAGGGATTTGAAAAGTTTCAATGGGAATGGGAAGAATTGGGACAAAAATTGGAAAATTTTTAAGGGACTTTGAAAAAATTTCAACTGGAATTTTAGCCATTTTTTGACGTGAAATTGTAAACATGTGGACATGGATTTTGAAAATTCTAGAGAGAATTTTAAAAGCTTCAAGAGAATTTCAACAATTTGGAGAGGGATTTGAAAAGTTTCAATGGGAATGGGAAGAATTGGGACAAAAATTGGAAAATTTTTAAGGGACTTTGAAAAAATTTCAACTGGAATTTTAGCCATTTTTTGACGTGAAATTGTAAACATGTGGACATGGATTTTGAAAATTCTAGAGAGAATTTTAAAAGCTTCAACAGAATTTCAACAATTTTGAGAGGGATTTGAAAAGTTTCAATGGGAATGGGAAGAATTGGAACAAAAATTGGAAAATTTTTAAGGGACTTTGAAAAAATTTCAACTGGAATTTTAGCCATTTTTTGACGTGAAATTGTAAACATGTGGCCATGGATTTTGAAAATTCTAGAGAGAATTTTAAAAGCTTCAAGAGAATTTCAACAATTTTGAGAGGGATTTGAAAAGTTTCAATGGGAATGGGAAGAATTGGGACAAAAATTGGAAAATTTTTAAGGGACTTTGAAAAAATTTCAACTGGAATTTTAGCCATTTTTTGACGTGAAATTGTAAACATGTGGCCATGGATTTTGAAAATTCTAGAGAGAATTTTAAAAGCTTCAAGAGAATTTCAACAATTTGGAGAGGGATTTGAAAAGTTTCAATGGGAATGGGAAGAATTGGGACAAAAATTGGAAAATTTTTAAGGGACTTTGAAAAAATTTCAACTGGAATTTTAGCCATTTATGTCGTGAAATTGTAAACATGTGGACATGGATTTGAAAATTCTAGAGAGAATTTTAAAAGCTTCAAGAGAATTTCAACAATTTTGAGAGGGATTTGAAAAGTTTCAATGGGAATGGGAAGAATTGGGACAAAAATTGGAAAATTTTTAAGGGACTTTGAAAAAATTTTCAACTGGAATTTTAGCCATTTTTTGACGTGAAATTGTAAACATGTGGACATGGATTTTGAAAATTCTAGAGAGAATTTTAAAAGCTTCAAGAGAATTTCAACAATTTTGAGAGGGATTTGAAAAGTTTCAATGGGAATGGGAAGAATTGGGACAAAAATTGGAAAATTTTTAAGGGACTTTGAAAAAATTTCAACTGGAATTTTAGCCATTTTTTGACGTGAAATTGTAAACATGTGGCCATGGATTTTGAAAATTCTAGAGAGAATTTTAAAAGCTTCAACAGAATTTCAACAATTTTGAGAGGGATTTGAAAAGTTTCAATGGGAATGGGAAGAATTGGGACAAAAATTGGAAAATTTTTAAGGGACTTTGAAAAAATTTCAACTGGAATTTTAGCCATTTATGTCGTGAAATTGTAAACATGTGGACATGGATTTTGAAAATTCTAGAGAGAATTTTAAAAGCTTCAAGAGAATTTCAACAATTTGGAGAGGGATTTGAAAAGTTTCAATGGGAATGGGAAGAATTGGGACAAAAATTGGAAAATTTTTAAGGGACTTTGAAAAAATTTCAACTGGAATTTTAGCCATTTTTTGACGTGAAATTGTAAACATGTGGACATGGATTTTGAAAATTCTAGAGAGAATTTTAAAAGCTTCAAGAGAATTTCAACAATTTTGAGAGGGATTTGAAAAGTTTCAATGGGAATGGGAAGAATTGGGACAAAAATTGGAAAATTTTTAAGGGACTTTGAAAAAATTTCAACTGGAATTTTAGCCATTTATGTCGTGAAATTGTAAACATGTGGACATGGATTTTGAAAATTCTAGAGAGAATTTTAAAAGCTTCAAGAGAATTTCAACAATTTTGAGAGGGATTTGAAAAGTTTCAATGGGAATGGGAAGAATTGGGACAAAAATTGGAAAATTTTTAAGGGACTTTGAAAAAATTTCAACTGGAATTTTAGCCATTTTTTGACGTGAAATTGTAAACATGTGGCCATGGATTTTGAAAAATTCTAGAGAGAATTTTAAAAGCTTCAAGAGAATTTCAACAATTTTGAGAGGGATTTGAAAAGTTTCAATGGGAATGGGAAGAATTGGGACAAAAATTGGAAAATTTTTAAGGGACTTTGAAAAAATTTCAACTGGAATTTTAGCCATTTTTTGACGTGAAATTGTAAACATGTGGCCATGGATTTTGAAAATTCTAGAGAGAATTTTAAAAGCTTCAACAGAATTTCAACAATTTTGAGAGGGATTTGAAAAGTTTCAATGGGAATGGGAAGAATTGGGACAAAAATTGGAAAATTTTTCAGGGACTTTGAAAAATTTCAACTGGAATTTTAGCCATTTTTTGACGTGAAATTGTAAACATGTGGACATGGATTTTGAAAATTCTAGAGAGAATTTTAAAAGCTTCAAGAGAATTTCAACAATTTTGAGAGGGATTTGAAAAGTTTCAATGGGAATGGGAAGAATTGGAACAAAAATTGGAAAATTTTTAAGGGACTTTGAAAAAATTTCAACTGGAATTTTAGCCATTTTTTGACGTGAAATTGTAAACATGTGGCCATGGATTTTGAAAATTCTAGAGAGAATTTTAAAAGCTTCAAGAGAATTTCAACAATTTTGAGAGGGATTTGAAAAATTTCAATGGGAATGGGAAGAATTGGGACAAAATTGGAAAATTTTTAAGGGACTTTGAAAAAATTTCAACTGGAATTTTAGCCATTTTTTGACGTGAAATTGTAAACATGTGGACATGGATTTTGAAAATTCTAGAGAGAATTTTAAAAGCTTCAAGAGAATTTCAACAATTTGGAGAGGGATTTGAAAAGTTTCAATGGGAATGGGAAGAATTGGGACAAAAATTGGAAAATTTTTAAGGGACTTTGAAAAAATTTCAACTGGAATTTTAGCCATTTATGTCGTGAAATTGTAAACATGTGGACATGGATTTTGAAAATTCTAGAGAGAATTTTAAAAGCTTCAAGAGAATTTCAACAATTTTGAGAGGGATTTGAAAAGTTTCAATGGGAATGGGAAGAATTGGGACAAAAATTGGTAAATTTTTCAGGGACTTTGAAAAAATTTCAACTGGAATTTTAGCCATTTTTTGACGTGAAATTGTAAACATGTGGACATGGATTTTGAAAATTCTAGAGAGAATTTTAAAAGCTTCAAGAGAATTTCAACAATGTTGAGAGGGATTTGAAAAGTTTCAATGGGAATGGGAAGAATTGGGACAAAAATTGGAAAATTTTTAAGGGACTTTGAAAAAATTTCAACTGGAATTTTAGCAATTTTTTGTCGTGAAATTGTAAACATGTGGACATGGATTTTGAAAATTCTAGAGAGAATTTTAAAAGCTTCAAGAGAATTTCAACAATTTTGAGAGGGATTTGAAAAGTTTCAATGGGAATGGGAAGAATTGGGACAAAAATTGGAAAATTTTTAAGGGACTTTGAAAAAATTTCAACTGGAATTTTAGCCATTTTTTGACATGAAATTGTAAACATGTGGCCATGGATTTTGAAAATTCTAGAGAGAATTTTAAAAGCTTCAAGAGAATTTCAACAATTTGGAGAGGGATTTGAAAAGTTTCAATGGGAATGGGAAGAATTGGGACAAAAATTGGAAAATTTTTAAGGGACTTTGAAAAAATTTCAACTGGAATTTTAGCCATTTATGTCGTGAAATTGTAAACATGTGGCCATGGATTTTGAAAATTCTAGAGAGAATTTTAAAAGCTTCAAGAGAATTTCAACAATTTGGAGAGGGATTTGAAAAGTTTCAATGGGAATGGGAAGAATTGGGACAAAAATTGGAAAATTTTTAAGGGACTTTGAAAAAATTTCAACTGGAATTTTAGCCATTTTTTGACGTGAAATTGTAAACATGTGGCCATGGATTTTGAAAATTCTAGAGAGAATTTTAAAAGCTTCAAGAGAATTTCAACAATTTTGAGAGGGATTTGAAAAGTTTCAATGGGAATGGGAAGAATTGGGACAAAAATTGGAAAATTTTTAAGGGACTTTGAAAAAATTTCAACTGGAATTTTAGCAATTTTTTTACGTGAAACTGTAAACATGTGGCCATGGATTTTGAAAATTCTAGAGAGAATTTTAAAAGCTTCAACAGAATTTCAACAATTTTGAGAGGGATTTGAAAAGTTTCAATGGGAATGGGAAGAATTGGGACAAAAATTGGAAAATTTTTAAGGGACTTTGAAAAAATTTCAACTGGAATTTTAGCCATTTTTTGACGTGAAATTGTAAACATGTGGACATGGATTTTGAAATTCTAGAGAGAATTTTAAAAGCTTCAACAGAATTTCAACAATTTTGAGAGGGATTTGAAAAGTTTCAATGGGAATGGGAAGAATTGGGACAAAAATTGGAAAATTTTTAAGGGACTTTGAAAAAATTTCAACTGGAATTTTAGCATTTTTTTACGTGAAATTGTAAACATGTGGCCATGGATTTTGAAAATTCTAGAGAGAATTTTAAAAGCTTCAAGAGAATTTCAACAATTTTGAGAGGGATTTGAAAAGTTTCAATGGGAATGGGAAGAATTGGGACAAAAATTGGAAAATTTTTAAGGGACTTTGAAAAAATTTCAACTGGAATTTTTGCCATTTTTTGACGTGAAATTGTAAACATGTGGACATGGATTTTGAAAATTCTAGAGAGAATTTTAAAAGCTTCAAGAGAATTTCAACAATTTGGAGAGGGATTTGAAAAGTTTCAATGGGAATGGGAAGAATTGGGACAAAAATTGGAAAATTTTTAAGGGACTTTGAAAAAATTTCAACTGGAATTTTAGCAATTTTTTGACGTGAAATTGTAAACATGTGGACATGGATTTTGAAAATTCTAGAGAGAATTTTAAAAGCTTCAAGAGAATTTCAACAATTTTGAGAGGGATTTGAAAAGTTTCAATGGGAATGGGAAGAATTGGGACAAAAATTGGAAAATTTTTAAGGGACTTTGAAAAAATTTCAACTGGAATTTTACCATTTTTTTTACGTGAAATTGTAAACATGTGGACATGGATTTTGAAAATTCTAGAGAGAATTTTAAAAGCTTCAACAGAATTTCAACAATTTGGAGAGGGATTTGAAAAGTTTCAATGGGAATGGGAAGAATTGGGACAAAAATTGGAAAATTTTTAAGGGACTTTGAAAAATTTCAACTGGAATTTTAGCCATTTTTTTTACGTGAAATTGTAAACATGTGGCCATGGATTTTGAAAATTCTAGAGAGAATTTTAAAAGCTTCAACAGAATTTCAACAATTTTGAGAGGGATTTGAAAAGTTTCAATGGGAATGGGAAGAATTGGGACAAAAATTGGAAAATTTTTAAGGGACTTTGAAAAAATTTCAACTGGAATTTTAGCCATTTTTTGACGTGAAATTGTAAACATGTGGACATGGATTTGAAAATTCTAGAGAGAATTTTAAAAGCTTCAAGAGAATTTCAACAATTTGGAGAGGGATTTGAAAAGTTTCAATGGGAATGGGAAGAATTGGGACAAAAATTGGAAAATTTTTAAGGGACTTTGAAAAAATTTCAACTGGAATTTTAGCCATTTTTTGACGTGAAATTGTAAACATGTGGCCATGGATTTTGAAAATTCTAGAGAGAATTTTAAAAGCTTCAAGAGAATTTCAACAATTTTGAGAGGGATTTGAAAAGTTTCAATGGGAATGGGAAGAATTGGGACAAAAATTGGAAAATTTTAAGGGACTTGGAAAAATTTCAACTGGAATTTTAGCCATTTATGTCGTGAAATTGTAAACATGTGGCCATGGATTTTGAAAATTCTAGAGAGAATTTTAAAAGCTTCAAGAGAATTTCAACAATTTGGAGAGGGATTTGAAAAGTTTCAATGGGAATGGGAAGAATTGGGACAAAAATTGGAAAATTTTTAAGGGACTTTGAAAAAATTTCAACTGGAATTTTAGCCATTTTTTGACGTGAAAATTGTAAACATGTGGACATGGATTTTGAAAATTCTAGAGAGAATTTTAAAAGCTTCAAGAGAATTTCAACAATTTTGAGAGGGATTTGAAAAGTTTCAATGGGAATGGGAAGAATTGGGACAAAAATTGGAAAATTTTTAAGGGACTTTGAAAAAATTTCAACTGGAATTTTAGCCATTTATGTCGTGAAATTGTAAACATGTGGACATGGATTTTGAAAATTCTAGAGAGAATTTTAAAAGCTTCAAGAGAATTTCAACAATTTTGAGAGGGATTTGAAAAGTTTCAATGGGAATGGGAAGAATTGGGACAAAAATTGGAAAATTTTTAAGGGACTTTGAAAAAATTTCAACTGGAATTTTAGCCATTTTGTTACGTGAAATTGTAAACATGGTGGACATGGATTTTGAAAATTCTAGAGAGAATTTTAAAAGCTTCAAGAGAATTTCAACAATTTTGAGAGGATTTGAAAAGTTTCAATGGGAATGGGAAGAATTGGGACAAAAATTGGAAAATTTTTAAGGGACTTTGAAAAAATTTCAACTGGAATTTTAGCAATTTTTTACGTGAAACTGTAAACATGTGCCCATGGATTTTGAAAATTCTAGAGAGAATTTTAAAAGCTTCAACAGAATTTCAACAATTTTGAGAGGGATTTGAAAAGTTTCAATGGGAATGGGAAGAATTGGGACAAAAATTGGAAAATTTTTAAGGGACTTTGAAAAAATTTCAACTGGAATTTTAGCCATTTTTTGACGTGAAATTGTAAACATGTGGACATGGATTTTGAAAATTCTAGAGAGAATTTTAAAAGCTTCAACAGAATTTCAACAATTTTGAGAGGGATTTGAAAAGTTCAATGGGAATGGGAAGAATTGGGACAAAAATTGGAAAATTTTTAAGGGACTTTGAAAAAATTTCAACTGGAATTTTAGCAATTTTTTGACGTGAAATTGTAAACATGTGGACATGGATTTTGAAAAATTCTAGAGAGAATTTTAAAAGCTTCAACAGAATTTCAACAATTTTGAGAGGGATTTGAAAAGTTTCAATGGGAATGGGAAGAATTGGGACAAAAATTGGAAAATTTTTAAGGGACTTTGAAAAAATTTCAACTGGAATTTTAGCCATTTTTTGACGTGAAATTGTAACATGTGGACATGGATTTTGAAAATTCTAGAGAGAATTTAAAAGCTTCAAGAGAATTTCAACAATTTGGAGAGGGATTTGAAAAGTTTCAATGGGAATGGGAAGAATTGGAACAAAAATTGGAAAATTTTTAAGGGACTTTGAAAAAATTTCAACTGGAATTTTAGCCATTTTTTGACGTGAAATTGTAAACATGTGGCCATGGATTTGAAAATTCTAGAGAGAATTTTAAAAGCTTCAAGAGAATTTCAACAATTTTGAGAGGGATTTGAAAGTTTCAATGGGAATGGGAAGAATTGGGACAAAATTGGAAAATTTTTAAGGGACTTTGAAAAAATTTCAACTGGAATTTTTGCCATTTTTTGACGTGAAATTGTAAACATGTGGACATGGATTTTGAAAATTCTAGAGAGAATTTTAAAAGCTTCAAGAGAATTTCAACAATTTGGAGAGGGATTTGAAAAGTTTCAATGGGAATGGGAAGAATTGGGACAAAAATTGGAAAATTTTTAAGGGACTTGGAAAAAATTTCAACTGGAATTTTAGCCATTTATGTCGTGAAATTGTAAACATGTGGCCATGGATTTTGAAAATTCTAGAGAGAATTTTAAAAGCTTCAAGAGAATTTCAACAATTTGGAGAGGGATTTGAAAAGTTTCAATGGGAATGGGAAGAATTGGGACAAAAATTGGAAAATTTTAAGGGACTTTGAAAAAATTTCAACTGGAATTTTAGCAATTTTTTGACGTGAAATTGTAAACATGTGGCCATGGATTTTGAAAATTCTAGAGAGAATTTTAAAAGCTTCAAGAGAATTTCAACAATTTGGAGAGGGATTTGAAAAGTTTCAATGGGAATGGGAAGAATTGGGACAAAAATTGGAAAATTTTTAAGGGACTTTGAAAAAATTTCAACTGGAATTTTAGCATTTTTTGACGTGAAATTGTAAACATGTGGCCATGGATTTTGAAAATTCTAGAGAGAATTTTAAAAGCTTCAAGAGAATTTCAACAATTTGGAGAGGGATTTGAAAAGTTTCAATGGGAATGGAAGAATTGGGACAAAAATTGGAAAATTTTTAAGGGACTTTGAAAAAATTTCAACTGGAATTTTACCATTTTTTTTACGTGAAATTGTAAACATGTGGACATGGATTTTGAAAATTCTAGAGAGAATTTTAAAAGCTTCAAGAGAATTTCAACAATTTGGAGAGGGATTTGAAAAGTTTCAATGGGAATGGGAAGAATTGGGACAAAAATTGGAAAATTTTTAAGGGACTTTGAAAAAATTTCAACTGGAATTTTAGCCATTTTTTTACGTGAAATTGTAAACATGTGGACATGGATTTTGAAAATTCTAGAGAGAATTTTAAAAGCTTCAAGAGAATTTCAACAATTTTGAGAGGGATTTGAAAAGTTTCAATGGGAATGGGAAGAATTGGGACAAAAATTGGAAAATTTTTAAGGGACTTTGAAAAATTTCAACTGGAATTTTAGCCATTTTTTGACGTGAAATTGTAAACATGTGGACATGGATTTTGAAAATTCTAGAGAGAATTTTAAAAGCTTCAAGAGAATTTCAACAATTTTGAGAGGGATTTGAAAAGTTTCAATGGGAATGGGAAGAATTGGGACAAAAATTGGAAAACTTTTAAGGGACTTTGAAAAAATTTCAACTGGAATTTTAGCCATTTTTGACGTGAAATTGTAAACATGTGGACATGGATTTTGAAAATCTAGAGAGAATTTTAAAAGCTTCAAGAGAATTTCAACAATTTTGAGAGGGATTTGAAAAGTTTCAATGGGAATGGGAAGAATTGGGACAAAAATTGGAAAATTTTTAGGGACTTTGAAAAAATTTCAACTGGTTGAAAAAATTTCAACTGGAATTTTAGCCATTTTTTGACGTGAAATTGTAAACATGTGGCCATGGATTTTGAAAATTCTAGAGAGAATTTTAAAAGCTTCAAGAGAATTTCAACAATTTTGAGAGGGATTTGAAAAGTTTCAATGGGAATGGGAAGAATTGGGACAAAAATTGGAAAATTTTTAAGGGACTTTGAAAAAATTTCAACTGGAATTTTAGCAATTTTTTGTCGTGAAATTGTAAACATGTGGACATGGATTTTGAAAATTCTAGAGAGAATTTTAAAAGCTTCAAGAGAATTTCAACAATTTTGAGAGGGATTTGAAAAGTTTCAATGGGAATGGGAAGAATTGGGACAAAAATTGGAAAATTTTTAAGGGACTTTGAAAAAATTTCAACTGGAATTTTAGCCATTTTTTGACGTGAAATTGTAAACATGTGGCCATGGATTTTGAAAATTCTAGAGAGAATTTTAAAAGCTTCAAGAGAATTTCAACAATTTTGAGAGGGATTTGAAAAGTTTCAATGGGAATGGGAAGAATTGGGACAAAAATTGGAAAATTTTTAAGGGACTTTGAAAAAATTTCAACTGGAATTTTTGCCATTTTTTGACGTGAAATTGTAAACATGTGGACATGGATTTTGAAAATTCTAGAGAGAATTTTAAAAGCTTCAAGAGAATTTCAACAATTTTGAGAGGGATTTGAAAAGTTTCAATGGGAATGGGAAGAATTGGGACAAAAATTGGAAAATTTTTAAGGGACTTTGGAAAAAATTTCAACTGGAATTTTAGCCATTTATGACGTGAAATTGTAAACATGTGGCCATGGATTTTGAAAATTCTAGAGAGAATTTTAAAAGCTTCAAGAGAATTTCAACAATTTGGAGAGGGATTTGAAAAGTTTCAATGGGAATGGGAAGAATTGGGACAAAAATTGGAAAATTTTTAAGGGACTTTGAAAAAATTTCAACTGGAATTTTAGCCATTTTTTGACGTGAAATTGTAAACATGTGGACATGGATTTTGAAAATTCTAGAGAGAATTTTAAAAGCTTCAAGAGAATTTCAACAATTTTGAGAGGGATTTGAAAAGTTTCAATGGGAATGGGAAGAATTGGGACAAAAATTGGAAAATTTTTAAGGGACTTTGAAAAAATTTCAACTGGAATTTTAGCAATTTTTTGACGTGAAATTGTAAACATGTGGCCATGGATTTTGAAAATTCTAGAGAGAATTTTAAAAGCTTCAACAGAATTTCAACAATTTTGAGAGGGATTTGAAAAGTTTCAATGGGAATGGGAAGAATTGGGACAAAAATTGGAAAATTTTTAAGGGACTTTGAAAAAATTTCAACTGGAATTTTAGCCATTTTTTGACGTGAAATTGTAAACATGTGGACATGGATTTTGAAAATTCTAGAGAGAATTTTAAAAGCTTCAAGAGAATTTCAACAATTTTGAGAGGGATTTGAAAAGTTTCAATGGGAATGGGAAGAATTGGGACAAAAATTGGAAAATTTTTAAGGGACTTTGAAAAAATTTCAACTGGAATTTTAGCATTTTTTTTACGTGAAATTGTAAACATGTGGCCATGGATTTTGAAAATTCTAGAGAGAATTTTAAAAGCTTCAACAGAATTTCAACAATTTTGAGAGGGATTTGAAAAGTTTCAATGGGAATGGGAAGAATTGGGACAAAAATTGGAAAATTTTTAAGGGACTTTGAAAAAATTTCAACTGGAATTTTAGCCATTTTTTGACGTGAAATTGTAAACATGTGGCCATGGATTTTGAAAATTCTAGAGAGAATTTTAAAAGCTTCAAGAGAATTTCAACAATTTTGAGAGGGATTTGAAAAGTTTCAATGGGAATGGGAAGAATTGGGACAAAAATTGGAAAATTTTTAAGGGACTTTGAAAAAATTTCAACTGGAATTTTAGCAATTTTTTGACGTGAAATTGTAAACATGTGGACATGGATTTTGAAAATTCTAGAGAGAATTTTAAAAGCTTCAAGAGAATTTCAACAATTTTGAGAGGGATTTGAAAAGTTTCAATGGGAATGGGAAGAATTGGGACAAAAATTGGAAAATTTTTAAGGGACTTTGAAAAAATTTCAACTGGAATTTTACCATTTTTTTTTACGTGAAATTGTAAACATGTGGACATGGATTTTGAAAATTCTAGAGAGAATTTTAAAAGCTTCAACAGAATTTCAACAATTTGGAGAGGGATTTGAAAAGTTTCAATGGGAATGGGAAGAATTGGGACAAAAATTGGAAAATTTTTAAGGGACTTTGAAAAAATTTCAACTGGAATTTTAGCCATTTTTTTTACGTGAAATTGTAAACATGTGGCCATGGATTTTGAAAATTCTAGAGAGAATTTTAAAAGCTTCAACAGAATTTCAACAATTTTGAGAGGGATTTGAAAAGTTTCAATGGGAATGGGAAGAATTGGGACAAAAATTGGAAAATTTTTAAGGGACTTTGAAAAAATTTCAACTGGAATTTTAGCCATTTTTTGACGTGAAATTGTAAACATGTGGACATGGATTTTGAAAATTCTAGAGAGAATTTTAAAAGCTTCAAGAGAATTTCAACAATTTTGAGAGGGATTTGAAAAGTTTCAATGGGAATGGGAAGAATTGGGACAAAAATTGGAAAATTTTTAAGGGACTTTGAAAAAATTTCAACTGGAATTTTAGCCATTTTTTGACGTGAAATTGTAAACATGTGGCCATGGATTTTGAAAATTCTAGAGAGAATTTTAAAAGCTTCAAGAGAATTTCAACAATTTTGAGAGGGATTTGAAAAGTTTCAATGGGAATGGGAAGAATTGGGACAAAAATTGGAAAATTTTTAAGGGACTTTGAAAAAATTTCAACTGGAATTTTAGCCATTTATGTCGTGAAATTGTAAACATGTGGCCATGGATTTTGAAAATTCTAGAGAGAATTTTAAAAGCTTCAAGAGAATTTCAACAATTTGGAGAGGGATTTGAAAAGTTTCAATGGGAATGGGAAGAATTGGGACAAAAATTGGAAAATTTTTAAGGGACTTTGAAAAAATTTCAACTGGAATTTTAGCCATTTTTTGACGTGAAATTGTAAACATGTGGACATGGATTTTGAAAATTCTAGAGAGAATTTTAAAAGCTTCAAGAGAATTTCAACAATTTTGAGAGGGATTTGAAAAGTTTCAATGGGAATGGGAAGAATTGGGACAAAAATTGGAAAATTTTTAAGGGACTTTGAAAAAATTTCAACTGGAATTTTAGCCATTTATGTCGTGAAATTGTAAACATGTGGACATGGATTTTGAAAATTCTAGAGAGAATTTTAAAAGCTTCAAGAGAATTTCAACAATTTTGAGAGGGATTTGAAAAGTTTCAATGGGAATGGGAAGAATTGGGACAAAAATTGGAAAATTTTTAAGGGACTTTGAAAAAATTTCAACTGGAATTTTAGCCATTTTTTGACGTGAAATTGTAAACATGTGGACATGGATTTTGAAAATTCTAGAGAGAATTTTAAAAGCTTCAAGAGAATTTCAACAATTTTGAGAGGGATTTGAAAAGTTTCAATGGGAATGGGAAGAATTGGGACAAAAATTGGAAAATTTTTAAGGGACTTTGAAAAAATTTCAACTGGAATTTTAGCAATTTTTTGACGTGAAATTGTAAACATGTGGACATGGATTTTGAAAATTCTAGAGAGAATTTTAAAAGCTTCAAGAGAATTTCAACAATTTTGAGAGGGATTTGAAAAGTTTCAATGGGAATGGGAAGAATTGGGACAAAAATTGGAAAATTTTTAAGGGACTTTGAAAAAATTTCAACTGGAATTTTACCATTTTTTTTACGTGAAATTGTAAACATGTGGACATGGATTTTGAAAATTCTAGAGAGAATTTTAAAAGCTTCAACAGAATTTCAACAATTTGGAGAGGGATTTGAAAAGTTTCAATGGGAATGGGAAGAATTGGGACAAAAATTGGTAAATTTTTAAGGGACTTTGAAAAAATTTCAACTGGAATTTTAGCCATTTTTTTTACGTGAAATTGTAAACATGTGGCCATGGATTTTGAAAATTCTAGAGAGAATTTTAAAAGCTTCAAGAGAATTTCAACAATTTTGAGAGGGATTTGAAAAGTTTCAATGGGAATGGGAAGAATTGGGACAAAAATTGGAAAATTTTAAGGGACTTTGAAAAATTTCAACTGGAATTTTAGCCATTTTTTGACGTGAAATTGTAAACATGTGGACATGGATTTTGAAAATTCTAGAGAGAATTTTAAAAGCTTCAAGAGAATTTCAACAATTTGGAGAGGGATTTGAAAAGTTTCAATGGGAATGGGAAGAATTGGGACAAAAATTGGAAAATTTTTAAGGGACTTTGAAAAAATTTCAACTGGAATTTTAGCAATTTTTTTACGTGAAACTTGTAAACATGTGGCCATGGATTTTGAAAATTCTAGAGAGAATTTTAAAAGCTTCAAGAGAATTTCAACAATTTTGAGAGGGATTTGAAAAGTTTCAATGGGAATGGGAAGAATTGGGACAAAAATTGGAAAATTTTTAAGGGACTTTGAAAAAATTTCAACTGGAATTTTAGCCATTTTTTGACGTGAAATTGTAAACATGTGGACATGGATTTTGAAAATTCTAGAGAGAATTTTAAAAGCTTCAAGAGAATTTCAACAATTTTGAGAGGGATTTGAAAAGTTTCAATGGGAATGGGAAGAATTGGGACAAAAATTGGTAAATTTTTAAGGGACTTTGAAAAAATTTCAACTGGAATTTTAGCATTTTTTTGACGTGAAATTGTAAACATGTGGCCATGGATTTTGAAAATTCTAGAGAGAATTTTAAAAGCTTCAACAGAATTTCAACAATTTTGAGAGGGATTTGAAAAGTTTCAATGGGAATGGGAAGAATTGGGACAAAAATTGGAAAATTTTTAAGGGACTTTGAAAAAATTTCAACTGGAATTTTAGCCATTTTTTGACGTGAAATTGTAAACATGTGGACATGGATTTTGAAAATTCTAGAGAGAATTTTAAAAGCTTCAAGAGAATTTCAACAATTTTGAGAGGGATTTGAAAAGTTTCAATGGGAATGGGAAGAATTGGGACAAAAATTGGAAAATTTTTAAGGGACTTTGAAAAAATTTCAACTGGAATTTTAGCAATTTTTTGACGTGAAATTGTAAACATGTGGACATGGATTTTGAAAATTCTAGAGAGAATTTTAAAAGCTTCAAGAGAATTTCAACAATTTTGAGAGGGATTTGAAAAGTTTCAATGGGAATGGGAAGAATTGGGACAAAAATTGGAAAATTTTTAAGGGACTTTGAAAAAATTTCAACTGGAATTTTAGCCATTTTTTTGACGTGAAATTGTAAACATGTGGACATGGATTTTGAAAATTCTAGAGAGAATTTTAAAAGCTTCAACAGAATTTCAACAATTTGGAGAGGGATTTGAAAAGTTTCAATGGGAATGGGAAGAATTGGGACAAAAATTGGAAAATTTTTAAGGGACTTTGAAAAAATTTCAACTGGAATTTTAGCCATTTTTTGACGTGAAATTGTAAACATGTGGACATGGATTTTGAAAATTCTAGAGAGAATTTTAAAAGCTTCAAGAGAATTTCAACAATTTTGAGAGGGATTTGAAAAGTTTCAATGGGAATGGGAAGAATTGGGACAAAAATTGGAAAATTTTTAAGGGACTTTGAAAAAATTTCAACTGGAATTTTAGCCATTTTTTGACGTGAAATTGTAAACATGTGGCCATGGATTTTGAAAATTCTAGAGAGAATTTTAAAAGCTTCAAGAGAATTTCAACAATTTTGAGAGGGATTTGAAAAGTTTCAATGGGAATGGGAAGAATTGGGACAAAAATTGGAAAATTTTTAAGGGACTTTGAAAAAATTTCAACTGGAATTTTACCATTTTTTTACGTGAAATTGTAAACATGTGGCCATGGATTTTGAAAATTCTAGAGAGAATTTTAAAAGCTTCAAGAGAATTTCAACAATTTGGAGAGGGATTTGAAAAGTTTCAATGGGAATGGGAAGAATTGGGACAAAAATTGGAAAATTTTTAAGGGACTTTGAAAAAATTTCAACTGGAATTTTAGCCATTTTTTTTACGTGAAATTGTAAACATGTGGCCATGGATTTTGAAAATTCTAGAGAGAATTTTAAAAGCTTCAAGAGAATTTCAACAATTTTGAGAGGGATTTGAAAAGTTTCAATGGGAATGGGAAGAATTGGGACAAAAATTGGAAAATTTTTAAGGGACTTTGAAAAAATTTCAACTGGAATTTTAGCCATTTTTTGACGTGAAATTGTAAACATGTGGACATGGATTTTGAAAATTCTAGAGAGAATTTTAAAAGCTTCAAGAGAATTTCAACAATTTTGAGAGGGATTTGAAAAGTTTCAATGGGAATGGGAAGAATTGGGACAAAAATTGGAAAATTTTTAAGGGACTTTGAAAAAATTTCAACTGGAATTTTAGCCATTTATGTCGTGAAATTGTAAACATGTGGACATGGATTTTGAAAATTCTAGAGAGAATTTTAAAAGCTTCAAGAGAATTTCAACAATTTTGAGAGGGATTTGAAAAGTTTCAATGGGAATGGGAAGAATTGGGACAAAAATTGGAAAATTTTTAAGGGACTTTGAAAAAATTTCAACTGGAATTTTAGCCATTTTTTGACGTGAAATTGTAAACATGTGGACATGGATTTTGAAAATTCTAGAGAGAATTTTAAAAGCTTCAAGAGAATTTCAACAATTTTGAGAGGGATTTGAAAAGTTTCAATGGGAATGGGAAGAATTGGGACAAAAATTGGAAAATTTTTAAGGGACTTTGAAAAAATTTCAACTGGAATTTTAGCCATTTTTTGACGTGAAATTGTAAACATGTGGACATGGATTTTGAAAATTCTAGAGAGAATTTTAAAAGCTTCAACAGAATTTCAACAATTTTGAGAGGGATTTGAAAAGTTTCAATGGGAATGGGAAGAATTGGGACAAAAATTGGAAAATTTTTAAGGGACTTTGAAAAAATTTCAACTGGAATTTTAGCAACTTTTTGTCGTGAAATTGTAAACATGTGGACATGGATTTTGAAAATTCTAGAGAGAATTTTAAAAGCTTCAAGAGAATTTCAACAATTTTGAGAGGGATTTGAAAAGTTTCAATGGGAATGGGAAGAATTGGGACAAAAATTGGAAAATTTTTAAGGGACTTTGAAAAAATTTCAACTGGAATTTTAGCCATTTTTTGACGTGAAATTGTAAACATGTGGACATGGATTTTGAAAATTCTAGAGAGAATTTTAAAAGCTTCAAGAGAATTTCAACAATTTTGAGAGGGATTTGAAAAGTTTCAATGGGAATGGGAAGAATTGGGACAAAAATTGGAAAATTTTTAAGGGACTTTGAAAAAATTTCAACTGGAATTTTAGCCATTTTTTGTCGTGAAATTGTAAACATGTGGACATGGATTTTGAAAATTCTAGAGAGAATTTTAAAAGCTTCAAGAGAATTTCAACAATTTTGAGAGGGATTTGAAAAGTTTCAATGGGAATGGGAAGAATTGGGACAAAAATTGGAAAATTTTTAAGGGACTTTGAAAAAATTTCAACTGGAATTTTAGCCATTTTTTGACGTGAAATTGTAAACATGTGGACATGGATTTTGAAAATTCTAGAGAGAATTTTAAAAGCTTCAAGAGAATTTCAACAATTTGGAGAGGGATTTGAAAAGTTTCAATGGGAATGGGAAGAATTGGGACAAAAATTGGAAAATTTTTAAGGGACTTTGAAAAAATTTCAACTGGAATTTTAGCCATTTTTTGACGTGAAATTGTAAACATGTGGACATGGATTTTGAAAATTCTAGAGAGAATTTTAAAAGCTTCAAGAGAATTTCAACAATTTTGAGAGGGATTTGAAAAGTTTCAATGGGAATGGGAAGAATTGGGACAAAAATTGGAAAATTTTTAAGGGACTTTGAAAAAATTTCAACTGGAATTTTAGCAATTTTTTGTCGTGAAATTGTAAACATGTGGCCATGGATTTTGAAAATTCTAGAGAGAATTTTAAAAGCTTCAAGAGAATTTCAACAATTTTGAGAGGGATTTGAAAAGTTTCAATGGGAATGGGAAGAATTGGGACAAAAATTGGAAAATTTTTAAGGGACTTTGAAAAAATTTCAACTGGAATTTTACCATTTTTTTTACGTGAAATTGTAAACATGTGGACATGGATTTTGAAAATTCTAGAGAGAATTTTAAAAGCTTCAACAGAATTTCAACAATTTGGAGAGGGATTTGAAAAGTTTCAATGGGAATGGGAAGAATTGGGACAAAAATTGGAAAATTTTTAAGGGACTTTGAAAAAATTTCAACTGGAATTTTAGCCATTTTTTTTACGTGAAATTGTAAACATGTGGCCATGGATTTTGAAAATTCTAGAGAGAATTTTAAAAGCTTCAAGAGAATTTCAACAATTTTGAGAGGGATTTGAAAAGTTTCAATGGGAATGGGAAGAATTGGGACAAAAATTGGAAAATTTTTAAGGGACTTTGAAAAAATTTCAACTGGAATTTTAGCCATTTTTTGACGTGAAATTGTAAACATGTGGACATGGATTTTGAAAATTCTAGAGAGAATTTTAAAAGCTTCAAGAGAATTTCAACAATTTGGAGAGGGATTTGAAAAGTTTCAATGGGAATGGGAAGAATTGGGACAAAAATTGGAAAATTTTTAAGGGACTTTGAAAAAATTTCAACTGGAATTTTAGCAATTTTTTTACGTGAAACTGTAAACATGTGGCCATGGATTTTGAAAATTCTAGAGAGAATTTTAAAAGCTTCAACAGAATTTCAACAATTTTGAGAGGGATTTGAAAAGTTTCAATGGGAATGGAAGAATTGGGACAAAAATTGGAAAATTTTTAAGGGACTTTGAAAAAAATTTCAACTGGAATTTTAGCCATTTTTTGACGTGAAATTGTAAACATGTGGACATGGATTTTGAAAATTCTAGAGAGAATTTTAAAAGCTTCAACAGAATTTCAACAATTTTGAGAGGGATTTGAAAAGTTTCAATGGGAATGGGAAGAATTGGGACAAAAATTGGTAAATTTTTAAGGGACTTTGAAAAAATTTCAACTGGAATTTTAGCATTTTTTTTACGTGAAATTGTAAACATGTGGCCATGGATTTTGAAAATTCTAGAGAGAATTTTAAAAGCTTCAACAGAATTTCAACAATTTTGAGAGGGATTTGAAAAGTTTCAATGGGAATGGGAAGAATTGGGACAAAAATTGGAAAATTTTTAAGGGACTTTGAAAAAATTTCAACTGGAATTTTAGCCATTTTTTGACGTGAAATTGTAAACATGTGGACATGGATTTTGAAAATTCTAGAGAGAATTTTAAAAGCTTCAAGAGAATTTCAACAATTTTGAGAGGGATTTGAAAAGTTTCAATGGGAATGGGAAGAATTGGGACAAAAATTGGAAAATTTTTAAGGGACTTTGAAAAAATTTCAACTGGAATTTTAGCAATTTTTTGACGTGAAATTGTAAACATGTGGACATGGATTTTGAAAATTCTAGAGAGAATTTTAAAAGCTTCAAGAGAATTTCAACAATTTTGAGAGGGATTTGAAAAGTTTCAATGGGAATGGGAAGAATTGGGACAAAAATTGGAAAATTTTTAAGGGACTTTGAAAAAATTTCAACTGGAATTTTACCATTTTTTTTACGTGAAATTGTAAACATGTGGACATGGATTTTGAAAATTCTAGAGAGAATTTTAAAAGCTTCAACAGAATTTCAACAATTTGGAGAGGGATTTGAAAAGTTTCAATGGGAATGGGAAGAATTGGGACAAAAATTGGAAAATTTTTAAGGGACTTTGAAAAAATTTCAACTGGAATTTTAGCCATTTTTTGACGTGAAATTGTAAACATGTGGACATGGATTTTGAAAATTCTAGAGAGAATTTTAAAAGCTTCAAGAGAATTTCAACAATTTTGAGAGGGATTTGAAAAGTTTCAATGGGAATGGGAAGAATTGGGACAAAATTGGAAAATTTTTAAGGGACTTTGAAAAAATTTCAACTGGAATTTTAGCCATTTTTTGACGTGAAATTGTAAACATGTGGCCATGGATTTTGAAAATTCTAGAGAGAATTTTAAAAGCTTCAAGAGAATTTCAACAATTTTGAGAGGGATTTGAAAAGTTTCAATGGGAATGGGAAGAATTGGGACAAAAATTGGAAAATTTTTAAGGGACTTTGAAAAAATTTCAACTGGAATTTTACCATTTTTTTTTACGTGAAATTGTAAACATGTGGACATGGATTTTGAAAATTCTAGAGAGAATTTTAAAAGCTTCAACAGAATTTCAACAATTTGGAGAGGGATTTGAAAAGTTTCAATGGGAATGGGAAGAATTGGGACAAAAATTGGAAAATTTTTAAGGGACTTTGAAAAAATTTCAACTGGAATTTTAGCCATTTTTTTTACGTGAAATTGTAAACATGTGGCCATGGATTTTGAAAATTCTAGAGAGAATTTTAAAAGCTTCAAGAGAATTTCAACAATTTTGAGAGGGATTTGAAAAGTTTCAATGGGAATGGGAAGAATTGGGACAAAAATTGGAAAATTTTTAAGGGACTTTGAAAAAATTTCAACTGGAATTTTAGCCATTTTTTGACGTGAAATTGTAAACATGTGGACATGGATTTTGAAAATTCTAGAGAGAATTTTAAAAGCTTCAAGAGAATTTCAACAATTTTGAGAGGGATTTGAAAAGTTTCAATGGGAATGGGAAGAATTGGGACAAAAATTGGAAAATTTTTAAGGGACTTTGAAAAAATTTCAACTGGAATTTTAGCCATTTATGTCGTGAAATTGTAAACATGTGGACATGGATTTTGAAAATTCTAGAGAGAATTTTAAAAGCTTCAACAGAATTTCAACAATTTTGAGAGGGATTTGAAAAGTTTCAATGGGAATGGGAAGAATTGGGACAAAAATTGGAAAACTTTTAAGGGACTTTGAAAAAATTTCAACTGGAATTTTAGCCATTTTTTGACGTGAAATTGTAAACATGTGGACATGGATTTTGAAAATTCTAGAGAGAATTTTAAAAGCTTCAAGAGAATTTCAACAATTTTGAGAGGGATTTGAAAAGTTTCAATGGGAATGGGAAGAATTGGGACAAAAATTGGAAAATTTTTAAGGGACTTTGAAAAAATTTCAACTGGAATTTTAGCCATTTTTTGACGTGAAATTGTAAACATGTGGACATGGATTTTGAAAATTCTAGAGAGAATTTTAAAAGCTTCAAGAGAATTTCAACAATTTTGAGAGGGATTTGAAAAGTTTCAATGGGAATGGGAAGAATTGGGACAAAATTGGAAAATTTTTAAGGGACTTTGAAAAAATTTCAACTGGAATTTTAGCCATTTTTTGACGTGAAATTGTAAACATGTGGACATGGATTTTGAAAATTCTAGAGAGAATTTTAAAAAGCTTCAAGAGAATTTCAACAATTTTGAGAGGGATTTGAAAAGTTTCAATGGGAATGGGAAGAATTGGGACAAAAATTGGAAAATTTTTAAGGGACTTTGAAAAAATTTCAACTGGAATTTTAGCCATTTTTTGACGTGAAATTGTAAACATGTGGACATGGATTTTGAAAATTCTAGAGAGAATTTTAAAAGCTTCAACAGAATTTCAACAATTTTGAGAGGGATTTGAAAAGTTTCAATGGGAATGGGAAGAATTGGGACAAAAATTGGAAAATTTTTAAGGGACTTTGAAAAAATTTCAACTGGAATTTTAGCAATTTTTTGTCGTGAAATTGTAAACATGTGGCCATGGATTTTGAAAATTCTAGAGAGAATTTTAAAAGCTTCAAGAGAATTTCAACAATTTTGAGAGGGATTTGAAAAGTTTCAATGGGAATGGGAAGAATTGGGACAAAAATTGGAAAATTTTTAAGGGACTTTGAAAAAATTTCAACTGGAATTTTACCATTTTTTTTACGTGAAATTGTAAACATGTGGACATGGATTTTGAAAATTCTAGAGAGAATTTTAAAAGCTTCAACAGAATTTCAACAATTTGGAGAGGGATTTGAAAAGTTTCAATGGGAATGGGAAGAATTGGGACAAAAATTGGAAAATTTTAGGGACTTTGAAAAAATTTCAACTGGAATTTTACCATTTTTTTTACGTGAAATTGTAAACATGTGGCCATGGATTTTGAAAATTCTAGAGAGAATTTTAAAAGCTTCAAGAGAATTTCAACAATTTTGAGAGGGATTTGAAAAGTTTCAATGGGAATGGGAAGAATTGGGACAAAAATTGGAAAATTTTTAAGGGACTTTGAAAAAATTTCAACTGGAATTTTAGCCATTTTTTGACGTGAAATTGTAAACATGTGGACATGGATTTTGAAAATTCTAGAGAGAATTTTAAAAGCTTCAACAGAATTTCAACAATTTGGAGAGGGATTTGAAAAGTTTCAATGGGAATGGGAAGAATTGGGACAAAAATTGGAAAATTTTTAAGGGACTTTGAAAAAATTTCAACTGGAATTTTAGCAAATTTTTTACGTGAAACTGTAAACATGTGGCCATGGATTTTGAAAATTCTAGAGAGAATTTTAAAAGCTTCAACAGAATTTCAACAATTTTGAGAGGGATTTGAAAAGTTTCAATGGGAATGGGAAGAATTGGGACAAAAATTGGAAAATTTTTAAGGGACTTTGAAAAAATTTCAACTGGAATTTTAGCCATTTTTTGACGTGAAATTGTAAACATGTGGACATGGATTTTGAAAATTCTAGAGAGAATTTTAAAAGCTTCAACAGAATTTCAACAATTTTGAGAGGGATTTGAAAAGTTTCAATGGGAATGGGAAGAATTGGGACAAAAATTGGTAAATTTTTAAGGGACTTTGAAAAAATTTCAACTGGAATTTTAGCATTTTTTTTACGTGAAATTGTAAACATGTGGCCATGGATTTTGAAAATTCTAGAGAGAATTTTAAAAGCTTCAACAGAATTTCAACAATTTTGAGAGGGATTTGAAAAGTTTCAATGGGAATGGGAAGAATTGGGACAAAAATTGGAAAATTTTTAAGGGACTTTGAAAAAATTTCAACTGGAATTTTAGCCATTTTTTTACGTGAAACTGTAAACATGTGGCCATGGATTTTGAAAATTCTAGAGAGAATTTTAAAAGCTTCAACAGAATTTCAACAATTTTGAGAGGGATTTGAAAAGTTTCAATGGGAATGGGAAGAATTGGGACAAAAATTGGAAAATTTTTAAGGGACTTTGAAAAAATTTCAACTGGAATTTTAGCCATTTATGTCGTGAAATTGTAAACATGTGGCCATGGATTTTGAAAATTCTAGAGAGAATTTTAAAAGCTTCAAGAGAATTTCAACAATTTTGAGAGGGATTTGAAAAGTTTCAATGGGAATGGGAAGAATTGGGACAAAAATTGGAAAATTTTTAAGGGACTTTGAAAAAATTTCAACTGGAATTTTAGCAATTTTTTTACGTGAAACTGTAAACATGTGGCCATGGATTTTGAAAATTCTAGAGAGAATTTTAAAAGCTTCAACAGAATTTCAACAATTTTGAGAGGGATTTGAAAAGTTTCAATGGGAATGGGAAGAATTGGGACAAAAATTGGAAAATTTTTAAGGGACTTTGAAAAAATTTCAACTGGAATTTTAGCCATTTTTTGACGTGAAATTGTAAACATGTGGACATGGATTTTGAAAATTCTAGAGAGAATTTTAAAAGCTTCAAGAGAATTTCAACAATTTTGAGAGGGATTTGAAAAGTTTCAATGGGAATGGGAAGAATTGGGACAAAAATTGGAAAATTTTTAAGGGACTTTGAAAAAATTTCAACTGGAATTTTTGCCATTTTTTGACGTGAAATTGTAAACATGTGGCCATGGATTTTGAAAATTCTAGAGAGAATTTTAAAAGCTTCAAGAGAATTTCAACAATTTTGAGAGGGATTTGAAAAGTTTCAATGGGAATGGGAAGAATTGGGACAAAAATTGGAAAATTTTTAAGGGACTTTGAAAAAATTTCAACTGGAATTTTAGCCATTTTTTGACGTGAAATTGTAAACATGTGGCCATGGATTTTGAAAATTCTAGAGAGAATTTTAAAAGCTTCAAGAGAATTTCAACAATTTTGAGAGGGATTTGAAAAGTTTCAATGGGAATGGGAAGAATTGGGACAAAAATTGGAAAATTTTTAAGGGACTTTGAAAAAATTTCAACTGGAATTTTACCATTTTTTTACGTGAAATTGTAAACATGTGGACATGGATTTTGAAAATTCTAGAGAGAATTTTAAAAGCTTCAACAGAATTTCAACAATTTGGAGAGGGATTTGAAAAGTTTCAATGGGAATGGGAAGAATTGGGACAAAAATTGGAAAATTTTTAAGGGACTTTGAAAAAATTTCAACTGGAATTTTAGCCATTTTTTTTACGTGAAATTGTAAACATGTGGCCATGGATTTTGAAAATTCTAGAGAGAATTTTAAAAGCTTCAAGAGAATTTCAACAATTTTGAGAGGGATTTGAAAAGTTTCAATGGGAATGGGAAGAATTGGGACAAAAATTGGAAAATTTTTAAGGGACTTTGAAAAAATTTCAACTGGAATTTTAGCCATTTTTTGACGTGAAATTGTAAACATGTGGACATGGATTTTGAAAATTCTAGAGAGAATTTTAAAAGCTTCAAGAGAATTTCAACAATTTTGAGAGGGATTTGAAAAGTTTCAATGGGAATGGGAAGAATTGGGACAAAAATTGGAAAATTTTTAAGGGACTTTGAAAAAATTTCAACTGGAATTTTAGCCATTTATGTCGTGAAATTGTAAACATGTGGACATGGATTTTGAAAATTCTAGAGAGAATTTTAAAAGCTTCAACAGAATTTCAACAATTTTGAGAGGGATTTGAAAAGTTTCAATGGGAATGGGAAGAATTGGGACAAAAATTGGAAAACTTTTAAGGGACTTTGAAAAAATTTCAACTGGAATTTTAGCCATTTTTTGACGTGAAATTGTAAACATGTGGACATGGATTTTGAAAATTCTAGAGAGAATTTTAAAAGCTTCAAGAGAATTTCAACAATTTTGAGAGGGATTTGAAAAGTTTCAATGGGAATGGGAAGAATTGGGACAAAAATTGGAAAATTTTTAAGGGACTTTGAAAAAATTTCAACTGGAATTTTAGCCATTTTTTGACGTGAAATTGTAAACATGTGGACATGGATTTTGAAAATTCTAGAGAGAATTTTAAAAGCTTCAACAGAATTTCAACAATTTTGAGAGGGATTTGAAAAGTTTCAATGGGAATGGGAAGAATTGGGACAAAAATTGGAAAATTTTTAAGGGACTTTGAAAAAATTTCAACTGGAATTTTAGCAATTTTTTGTCGTGAAATTGTAAACATGTGGACATGGATTTTGAAAATTCTAGAGAGAATTTTAAAAGCTTCAAGAGGATTTCAACAATTTTGAGAGGGATTTGAAAAGTTTCAATGGGAATGGGAAGAATTGGGACAAAAATTGGAAAATTTTTAAGGGACTTTGAAAAAATTTCAACTGGAATTTTAGCCATTTTTTGACGTGAAATTGTAAACATGTGGCCATGGATTTTGAAAATTCTAGAGAGAATTTTAAAAGCTTCAAGAGAATTTCAACAATTTTGAGAGGGATTTGAAAAGTTTCAATGGGAATGGGAAGAATTGGGACAAAAATTGGAAAATTTTTAAGGGACTTTGAAAAAATTTCAACTGGAATTTTAGCCATTTTTTGACGTGAAATTGTAAACATGTGGACATGGATTTTGAAAATTCTAGAGAGAATTTTAAAAGCTTCAAGAGAATTTCAACGATTTTGAGAGGGATTTGAAAAGTTTCAATGGGAATGGGAAGAATTGGGACAAAAATTGGAAAATTTTTAAGGGACTTGGAAAAAATTTCAACTGGAATTTTAGCCATTTATGTCGTGAAATTGTAAACATGTGGCCATGGATTTTGAAAATTCTAGAGAGAATTTTAAAAGCTTCAAGAGAATTTCAACAATTTTGAGAGGGATTTGAAAAGTTTCAATGGGAATGGGAAGAATTGGGACAAAAATTGGAAAATTTTTAAGGGACTTTGAAAAAATTTCAACTGGAATTTTAGCCATTTTTTGACGTGAAATTGTAAACATGTGGACATGGATTTTGAAAATTCTAGAGAGAATTTTAAAAGCTTCAACAGAATTTCAACAATTTTGAGAGGGATTTGAAAAGTTTCAATGGGAATGGGAAGAATTGGGACAAAAATTGGAAAATTTTTAAGGGACTTTGAAAAAATTTCAACTGGAATTTTAGCAATTTTTTTACGTGAAACTGTAAACATGTGGCCATGGATTTTGAAAATTCTAGAGAGAATTTTAAAAGCTTCAACAGAATTTCAACAATTTTGAGAGGGATTTGAAAAGTTTCAATGGGAATGGGAAGAATTGGGACAAAAATTGGAAAATTTTTAAGGGACTTTGAAAAAATTTCAACTGGAATTTTAGCCATTTTTTGACGTGAAATTGTAAACATGTGGACATGGATTTTGAAAATTCTAGAGAGAATTTTAAAAGCTTCAAGAGAATTTCAACAATTTTGAGAGGGATTTGAAAAGTTTCAATGGGAATGGGAAGAATTGGGACAAAAATTGGAAAATTTTGAAGGGACTTTGAAAAAATTTCAACTGGAATTTTACCATTTTTTTTACGTGAAATTGTAAACATGTGGACATGGATTTTGAAAATTCTAGAGAGAATTTTAAAAGCTTCAACAGAATTTCAACAATTTGGAGAGGGATTTGAAAAGTTTCAATGGGAATGGGAAGAATTGGGACAAAAATTGGTAAATTTTTAAGGGACTTTGAAAAAATTTCAACTGGAATTTTAGCCATTTTTTTTACGTGAAATTGTAAACATGTGGCCATGGATTTTGAAAATTCTAGAGAGAATTTTAAAAGCTTCAAGAGAATTTCAACAATTTTGAGAGGGATTTGAAAAGTTTCAATGGGAATGGGAAGAATTGGGACAAAAATTGGAAAATTTTTAAGGGACTTTGAAAAAATTTCAACTGGAATTTTAGCCATTTTTTGACGTGAAATTGTAAACATGTGGACATGGATTTTGAAAATTCTAGAGAGAATTTTAAAAGCTTCAAGAGAATTTCAACAATTTTGAGAGGGATTTGAAAAGTTTCAATGGGAATGGGAAGAATTGGGACAAAAATTGGAAAATTTTTAAGGGACTTTGAAAAAATTTCAACTGGAATTTTAGCCATTTTTTGACGTGAAATTGTAAACATGTGGCCATGGATTTTGAAAATTCTAGAGAGAATTTTAAAAGCTTCAAGAGAATTTCAACAATTTTGAGAGGGATTTGAAAAGTTTCAATGGGAATGGGAAGAATTGGGACAAAAATTGGAAAATTTTTAAGGGACTTTGAAAAAATTTCAACTGGAATTTTTGCCATTTTTTGACGTGAAATTGTAAACATGTGGCCATGGATTTTGAAAATTCTAGAGAGAATTTTAAAAGCTTCAAGAGAATTTCAACAATTTTGAGAGGGATTTGAAAAGTTTCAATGGGAATGGGAAGAATTGGGACAAAAATTGGAAAATTTTTAAGGGACTTGGAAAAAATTTCAACTGGAATTTTAGCCATTTATGTCGTGAAATTGTAAACATGTGGCCATGGATTTTGAAAATTCTAGAGAGAATTTTAAAAGCTTCAAGAGAATTTCAACAATTTGGAGAGGGATTTGAAAAGTTTCAATGGGAATGGGAAGAATTGGGACAAAAATTGGAAAATTTTTAAGGGACTTTGAAAAAATTTCAACTGGAATTTTAGCCATTTTTTGACGTGAAATTGTAAACATGTGGACATGGATTTTGAAAATTCTAGAGAGAATTTTAAAAGATTCAACAGAATTTCAACAATTTGGAGAGGGATTTGAAAAGTTTCAATGGGAATGGGAAGAATTGGGACAAAAATTGGAAAATTTTTAAGGGACTTTGAAAAAATTTCAACTGGAATTTTACCATTTTTTTTACGTGAAATTGTAAACATGTGGCCATGGATTTTGAAAATTCTAGAGAGAATTTTAAAAGCTTCAAGAGAATTTCAACAATTTTGAGAGGGATTTGAAAAGTTTCAATGGGAATGGGAAGAATTGGGACAAAAATTGGAAAATTTTTAAGGGACTTTGAAAAAATTTCAACTGGAATTTTAGCCATTTTTTGACGTGAAATTGTAAACATGTGGACATGGATTTTGAAAATTCTAGAGAGAATTTTAAAAGCTTAAAGAGAATTTCAACAATTTTGAGAGGGATTTGAAAAGTTTCAATGGGAATGGGAAGAATTGGGACAAAAATTGGAAAACTTTTAAGGGACTTTGAAAAAATTTCAACTGGAATTTTAGCCATTTTTTGACGTGAAATTGTAAACATGTGGACATGGATTTTGAAAATTCTAGAGAGAATTTTAAAAGCTTCAACAGAATTTCAACAATTTTGAGAGGGATTTGAAAAGTTTCAATGGGAATGGGAAGAATTGGGACAAAAATTGGAAAATTTTTAAGGGACTTTGAAAAAATTTCAACTGGAATTTTAGCCATTTTTTGACGTGAAATTGTAAACATGTGGACATGGATTTTGAAAATTCTAGAGAGAATTTTAAAAGCTTCAACAGAATTTCAACAATTTTGAGAGGGATTTGAAAAGTTTCAATGGGAATGGGAAGAATTGGGACAAAAATTGGAAAATTTTTAAGGGACTTTGAAAAAATTTCAACTGGAATTTTAGCCATTTTTTGTCGTGAAATTGTAAACATGTGGACATGGATTTTGAAAATTCTAGAGAGAATTTTAAAAGCTTCAAGAGAATTTCAACAATTTTGAGAGGGATTTGAAAAGTTTCAATGGGAATGGGAAGAATTGGGACAAAAATTGGAAAATTTTTAAGGGACTTTGAAAAAATTTCAACTGGAATTTTAGCCATTTTTTGACGTGAAATTGTAAACATGTGGCCATGGATTTTGAAAATTCTAGAGAGAATTTTAAAAGCTTCAAGAGAATTTCAACAATTTTGAGAGGGATTTGAAAAGTTTCAATGGGAATGGGAAGAATTGGGAAAAAATTGGAAAATTTTTAAGGGACTTTGAAAAAATTTCAACTGGAATTTTAGCCATTTTTTGACGTGAAATTGTAAACATGTGGCCATGGATTTTGAAAATTCTAGAGAGAATTTTAAAAGCTTCAACAGAATTTCAACAATTTTGAGAGGGATTTGAAAAGTTTCAATGGGAATGGGAAGAATTGGGACAAAAATTGGAAAATTTTTAAGGGACTTTGAAAAAATTTCAACTGGAATTTTAGCCATTTATGTCGTGAAATTGTAAACATGTGGACATGGATTTTGAAAATTCTAGAGAGAATTTTAAAAGCTTCAAGAGAATTTCAACAATTTTGAGAGGGATTTGAAAAGTTTCAATGGGAATGGGAAGAATTGGGACAAAAATTGGAAAATTTTTAAGGGACTTTGAAAAAATTTCAACTGGAATTTTAGCCATTTTTTGACGTGAAATTGTAAACATGTGGACATGGATTTTGAAAATTCTAGAGAGAATTTTAAAAGCTTCAAGAGAATTTCAACAATTTTGAGAGGGATTTGAAAAGTTTCAATGGGAATGGGAAGAATTGGGACAAAAATTGGAAAATTTTTAAGGGACTTTGAAAAAATTTCAACTGGAATTTTTGCCATTTTTTGACGTGAAATTGTAAACATGTGGCCATGGATTTTGAAAATTCTAGAGAGAATTTTAAAAGCTTCAAGAGAATTTCAACAATTTTGAGAGGGATTTGAAAAGTTTCAATGGGAATGGGAAGAATTGGGACAAAAATTGGAAAATTTTTAAGGGACTTGGAAAAAATTTCAACTGGAATTTTAGCCATTTATGTCGTGAAATTGTAAACATGTGGCCATGGATTTTGAAAATTCTAGAGAGAATTTTAAAAGCTTCAAGAGAATTTCAACAATTTGGAGAGGGATTTGAAAAGTTTCAATGGGAATGGGAAGAATTGGGACAAAAATTGGAAAATTTTTAAGGGACTTTGAAAAAATTTCAACTGGAATTTTAGCCATTTTTTGACGTGAAATTGTAAACATGTGGACATGGATTTTGAAAATTCTAGAGAGAATTTTAAAAGCTTCAAGAGAATTTCAACAATTTTGAGAGGGATTTGAAAAGTTTCAATGGGAATGGGAAGAATTGGGACAAAAATTGGAAAATTTTTAAGGGACTTTGAAAAAATTTCAACTGGAATTTTAGCCATTTATGTCGTGAAATTGTAAACATGTGGACATGGATTTTGAAAATTCTAGAGAGAATTTTAAAAGCTTCAAGAGAATTTCAACAATTTTGAGAGGGATTTGAAAAGTTTCAATGGGAATGGGAAGAATTGGGACAAAAATTGGAAAATTTTTAAGGGACTTTGAAAAAATTTCAACTGGAATTTTAGCCATTTTTTGACGTGAAATTGTAAACATGTGGACATGGATTTTGAAAATTCTAGAGAGAATTTTAAAAGCTTCAAGAGAATTTCAACAATTTTGAGAGGGATTTGAAAAGTTTCAATGGGAATGGGAAGAATTGGGACAAAAATTGGAAAATTTTTAAGGGACTTTGAAAAAATTTCAACTGGAATTTTAGCCATTTTTTGACGTGAAATTGTAAACATGTGGACATGGATTTTGAAAATTCTAGAGAGAATTTTAAAAGCTTAAAGAGAATTTCAACAATTTTGAGAGGGATTTGAAAAGTTTCAATGGGAATGGGAAGAATTGGGACAAAAATTGGAAAACTTTTAAGGGACTTTGAAAAAATTTCAACTGGAATTTTAGCCATTTTTTGACGTGAAATTGTAAACATGTGGACATGGATTTTGAAAATTCTAGAGAGAATTTTAAAAGCTTCAACAGAATTTCAACAATTTTGAGAGGGATTTGAAAAGTTTCAATGGGAATGGGAAGAATTGGGACAAAAATTGGAAAATTTTTAAGGGACTTTGAAAAAATTTCAACTGGAATTTTAGCCATTTTTTGACGTGAAATTGTAAACATGTGGACATGGATTTTGAAAATTCTAGAGAGAATTTTAAAAGCTTCAACAGAATTTCAACAATTTTGAGAGGGATTTGAAAAGTTTCAATGGGAATGGGAAGAATTGGGACAAAAATTGGAAAATTTTTAAGGGACTTTGAAAAAATTTCAACTGTAATTTTAGCAATTTTTTGTCGTGAAATTGTAAACATGTGGACATGGATTTTGAAAATTCTAGAGAGAATTTTAAAAGCTTCAAGAGAATTTCAACAATTTTGAGAGGGATTTGAAAAGTTTCAATGGGAATGGGAAGAATTGGGACAAAAATTGGAAAATTTTTAAGGGACTTTGAAAAAATTTCAACTGGAATTTTAGCCATTTTTTGACGTGAAATTGTAAACATGTGGCCATGGATTTTGAAAATTCTAGAGAGAATTTTAAAAGCTTCAAGAGAATTTCAACAATTTTGAGAGGGATTTGAAAAGTTTCAATGGGAATGGGAAGAATTGGGAAAAAATTGGAAAATTTTTAAGGGACTTTGAAAAAATTTCAACTGGAATTTTAGCCATTTTTTGACGTGAAATTGTAAACATGTGGCCATGGATTTTGAAAATTCTAGAGAGAATTTTAAAAGCTTCAACAGAATTTCAACAATTTTGAGAGGGATTTGAAAAGTTTCAATGGGAATGGGAAGAATTGGGACAAAAATTGGAAAATTTTTAAGGGACTTTGAAAAAATTTCAACTGGAATTTTAGCCATTTATGTCGTGAAATTGTAAACATGTGGACATGGATTTTGAAAATTCTAGAGAGAATTTTAAAAGCTTCAAGAGAATTTCAACAATTTTGAGAGGGATTTGAAAAGTTTCAATGGGAATGGGAAGAATTGGGACAAAAATTGGAAAATTTTTAAGGGACTTTGAAAAAATTTCAACTGGAATTTTAGCCATTTTTTGACGTGAAATTGTAAACATGTGGACATGGATTTTGAAAATTCTAGAGAGAATTTTAAAAGCTTCAAGAGAATTTCAACAATTTTGAGAGGGATTTGAAAAGTTTCAATGGGAATGGGAAGAATTGGAACAAAAATTGGAAAATTTTTAAGGGACTTTGAAAAAATTTCAACTGGAATTTTAGCCATTTTTTGACGTGAAATTGTAAACATGTGGCCATGGATTTTGAAAATTCTAGAGAGAATTTTAAAAGCTTCAAGAGAATTTCAACAATTTTGAGAGGGATTTGAAAAGTTTCAATGGGAATGGGAAGAATTGGGACAAAAATTGGAAAATTTTTAAGGGACTTTGAAAAAATTTCAACTGGAATTTTAGCAATTTTTTGACGTGAAATTGTAAACATGTGGCCATGGATTTTGAAAATTCTAGAGAGAATTTTAAAAGCTTCAACAGAATTTCAACAATTTTGAGAGGGATTTGAAAAGTTTCAATGGGAATGGGAAGAATTGGGACAAAAATTGGAAAATTTTTAAGGGACTTTGAAAAAATTTCAACTGGAATTTTAGCCATTTTTTGACGTGAAATTGTAAACATGTGGACATGGATTTTGAAAATTCTAGAGAGAATTTTAAAAGCTTAAAGAGAATTTCAACAATTTTGAGAGGGATTTGAAAAGTTTCAATGGGAATGGGAAGAATTGGGACAAAAATTGGAAAACTTTTAAGGGACTTTGAAAAAATTTCAACTGGAATTTTAGCCATTTTTTGACGTGAAATTGTAAACATGTGGACATGGATTTTGAAAATTCTAGAGAGAATTTTAAAAGCTTCAAGAGAATTTCAACAATTTTGAGAGGGATTTGAAAAGTTTCAATGGGAATGGGAAGAATTGGGACAAAAATTGGAAAATTTTTAAGGGACTTTGAAAAAATTTCAACTGGAATTTTAGCCATTTTTTGACGTGAAATTGTAAACATGTGGCCATGGATTTTGAAAATTCTAGAGAGAATTTTAAAAGCTTCAAGAGAATTTCAACAATTTTGAGAGGGATTTGAAAAGTTTCAATGGGAATGGGAAGAATTGGGAAAAAATTGGAAAATTTTTAAGGGACTTTGAAAAAATTTCAACTGGAATTTTAGCCATTTTTTGACGTGAAATTGTAAACATGTGGCCATGGATTTTGAAAATTCTAGAGAGAATTTTAAAAGCTTCAACAGAATTTCAACAATTTTGAGAGGGATTTGAAAAGTTTCAATGGGAATGGGAAGAATTGGGACAAAAATTGGAAAATTTTTAAGGGACTTTGAAAAAATTTCAACTGGAATTTTAGCCATTTATGTCGTGAAATTGTAAACATGTGGACATGGATTTTGAAAATTCTAGAGAGAATTTTAAAAGCTTCAAGAGAATTTCAACAATTTTGAGAGGGATTTGAAAAGTTTCAATGGGAATGGGAAGAATTGGGACAAAAATTGGAAAATTTTTAAGGGACTTTGAAAAAATTTCAACTGGAATTTTAGCCATTTTTTGACGTGAAATTGTAAACATGTGGACATGGATTTTGAAAATTCTAGAGAGAATTTTAAAAGCTTCAAGAGAATTTCAACAATTTTGAGAGGGATTTGAAAAGTTTCAATGGGAATGGGAAGAATTGGAACAAAAATTGGAAAATTTTTAAGGGACTTTGAAAAAATTTCAACTGGAATTTTAGCCATTTTTTGACGTGAAATTGTAAACATGTGGCCATGGATTTTGAAAATTCTAGAGAGAATTTTAAAAGCTTCAAGAGAATTTCAACAATTTTGAGAGGGATTTGAAAAGTTTCAATGGGAATGGGAAGAATTGGGACAAAAATTGGAAAATTTTTAAGGGACTTTGAAAAAATTTCAACTGGAATTTTAGCAATTTTTTGACGTGAAATTGTAAACATGTGGCCATGGATTTTGAAAATTCTAGAGAGAATTTTAAAAGCTTCAACAGAATTTCAACAATTTGGAGAGGGATTTGAAAAGTTTCAATGGGAATGGGAAGAATTGGGACAAAAATTGGAAAATTTTTAAGGGACTTTGAAAAAATTTCAACTGGAATTTTAGCCATTTTTTGACGTGAAATTGTAAACATGTGGACATGGATTTTGAAAATTCTAGAGAGAATTTTAAAAGCTTAAAGAGAATTTCAACAATTTTGAGAGGGATTTGAAAAGTTTCAATGGGAATGGGAAGAATTGGGACAAAAATTGGAAAACTTTTAAGGGACTTTGAAAAAATTTCAACTGGAATTTTAGCCATTTTTTGACGTGAAATTGTAAACATGTGGACATGGATTTTGAAAATTCTAGAGAGAATTTTAAAAGCTTCAACAGAATTTCAACAATTTTGAGAGGGATTTGAAAAGTTTCAATGGGAATGGGAAGAATTGGGACAAAAATTGGAAAATTTTTAAGGGACTTTGAAAAAATTTCAACTGGAATTTTAGCCATTTTTTGACGTGAAATTGTAAACATGTGGACATGGATTTTGAAAATTCTAGAGAGAATTTTAAAAGCTTCAACAGAATTTCAACAATTTTGAGAGGGATTTGAAAAGTTTCAATGGGAATGGGAAGAATTGGGACAAAAATTGGAAAATTTTTAAGGGACTTTGAAAAAATTTCAACTGGAATTTTAGCCATTTTTTGTCGTGAAATTGTAAACATGTGGACATGGATTTTGAAAATTCTAGAGAGAATTTTAAAAGCTTCAAGAGAATTTCAACAATTTTGAGAGGGATTTGAAAAGTTTCAATGGGAATGGGAAGAATTGGGACAAAAATTGGAAAATTTTTAAGGGACTTTGAAAAAATTTCAACTGGAATTTTAGCCATTTTTTGACGTGAAATTGTAAACATGTGGCCATGGATTTTGAAAATTCTAGAGAGAATTTTAAAAGCTTCAAGAGAATTTCAACAATTTTGAGAGGGATTTGAAAAGTTTCAATGGGAATGGGAAGAATTGGGAAAAAATTGGAAAATTTTTAAGGGACTTTGAAAAAATTTCAACTGGAATTTTAGCCATTTTTTGACGTGAAATTGTAAACATGTGGCCATGGATTTTGAAAATTCTAGAGAGAATTTTAAAAGCTTCAACAGAATTTCAACAATTTTGAGAGGGATTTGAAAAGTTTCAATGGGAATGGGAAGAATTGGGACAAAAATTGGAAAATTTTTAAGGGACTTTGAAAAAATTTCAACTGGAATTTTAGCCATTTATGTCGTGAAATTGTAAACATGTGGACATGGATTTTGAAAATTCTAGAGAGAATTTTAAAAGCTTCAAGAGAATTTCAACAATTTTGAGAGGGATTTGAAAAGTTTCAATGGGAATGGGAAGAATTGGGACAAAAATTGGAAAATTTTTAAGGGACTTTGAAAAAATTTCAACTGGAATTTTAGCCATTTTTTGACGTGAAATTGTAAACATGTGGACATGGATTTTGAAAATTCTAGAGAGAATTTTAAAAGCTTCAAGAGAATTTCAACAATTTTGAGAGGGATTTGAAAAGTTTCAATGGGAATGGGAAGAATTGGGACAAAAATTGGAAAATTTTTAAGGGACTTTGAAAAAATTTCAACTGGAATTTTTGCCATTTTTTGACGTGAAATTGTAAACATGTGGCCATGGATTTTGAAAATTCTAGAGAGAATTTTAAAAGCTTCAAGAGAATTTCAACAATTTTGAGAGGGATTTGAAAAGTTTCAATGGGAATGGGAAGAATTGGGACAAAAATTGGAAAATTTTTAAGGGACTTGGAAAAAATTTCAACTGGAATTTTAGCCATTTATGTCGTGAAATTGTAAACATGTGGCCATGGATTTTGAAAATTCTAGAGAGAATTTTAAAAGCTTCAAGAGAATTTCAACAATTTTGAGAGGGATTTGAAAAGTTTCAATGGGAATGGGAAGAATTGGGACAAAAATTGGAAAATTTTTAAGGGACTTTGAAAAAATTTCAACTGGAATTTTAGCCATTTTTTGACGTGAAATTGTAAACATGTGGACATGGATTTTGAAAATTCTAGAGAGAATTTTAAAAGCTTCAAGAGAATTTCAACAATTTTGAGAGGGATTTGAAAAGTTTCAATGGGAATGGGAAGAATTGGGACAAAAATTGGAAAATTTTTAAGGGACTTTGAAAAAATTTCAACTGGAATTTTAGCCATTTTTTGACGTGAAATTGTAAACATGTGGACATGGATTTTGAAAATTCTAGAGAGAATTTTAAAAGCTTAAAGAGAATTTCAACAATTTTGAGAGGGATTTGAAAAGTTTCAATGGGAATGGGAAGAATTGGGACAAAAATTGGAAAACTTTTAAGGGACTTTGAAAAAATTTCAACTGGAATTTTAGCCATTTTTTGACGTGAAATTGTAAACATGTGGACATGGATTTTGAAAATTCTAGAGAGAATTTTAAAAGCTTCAACAGAATTTCAACAATTTTGAGAGGGATTTGAAAAGTTTCAATGGGAATGGGAAGAATTGGGACAAAAATTGGGAAATTTTTAAGGGACTTTGAAAAAATTTCAACTGGAATTTTAGCCATTTTTTGACGTGAAATTGTAAACATGTGGACATGGATTTTGAAAATTCTAGAGAGAATTTTAAAAGCTTCAACAGAATTTCAACAATTTTGAGAGGGATTTGAAAAGTTTCAATGGGAATGGGAAGAATTGGGACAAAAATTGGAAAATTTTTAAGGGACTTTGAAAAAATTTCAACTGTAATTTTAGCAATTTTTTGTCGTGAAATTGTAAACATGTGGACATGGATTTTGAAAATTCTAGAGAGAATTTTAAAAGCTTCAAGAGAATTTCAACAATTTTGAGAGGGATTTGAAAAGTTTCAATGGGAATGGGAAGAATTGGGACAAAAATTGGAAAATTTTTAAGGGACTTTGAAAAAATTTCAACTGGAATTTTAGCCATTTTTTGACGTGAAATTGTAAACATGTGGCCATGGATTTTGAAAATTCTAGAGAGAATTTTAAAAGCTTCAAGAGAATTTCAACAATTTTGAGAGGGATTTGAAAAGTTTCAATGGGAATGGGAAGAATTGGGAAAAAATTGGAAAATTTTTAAGGGACTTTGAAAAAATTTCAACTGGAATTTTAGCCATTTTTTGACGTGAAATTGTAAACATGTGGCCATGGATTTTGAAAATTCTAGAGAGAATTTTAAAAGCTTCAACAGAATTTCAACAATTTTGAGAGGGATTTGAAAAGTTTCAATGGGAATGGGAAGAATTGGGACAAAAATTGGAAAATTTTTAAGGGACTTTGAAAAAATTTCAACTGGAATTTTAGCCATTTATGTCGTGAAATTGTAAACATGTGGACATGGATTTTGAAAATTCTAGAGAGAATTTTAAAAGCTTCAAGAGAATTTCAACAATTTTGAGAGGGATTTGAAAAGTTTCAATGGGAATGGGAAGAATTGGGACAAAAATTGGAAAATTTTTAAGGGACTTTGAAAAAATTTCAACTGGAATTTTAGCCATTTTTTGACGTGAAATTGTAAACATGTGGACATGGATTTTGAAAATTCTAGAGAGAATTTTAAAAGCTTCAAGAGAATTTCAACAATTTTGAGAGGGATTTGAAAAGTTTCAATGGGAATGGGAAGAATTGGGACAAAAATTGGAAAATTTTTAAGGGACTTTGAAAAAATTTCAACTGGAATTTTAGCCATTTTTTGACGTGAAATTGTAAACATGTGGACATGGATTTTGAAAATTCTAGAGAGAATTTTAAAAGCTTCAAGAGAATTTCAACAATTTGGAGAGGGATTTGAAAAGTTTCAATGGGAATGGGAAGAATTGGGACAAAAATTGGAAAATTTTTAAGGGACTTTGAAAAAATTTCAACTGGAATTTTAGCCATTTTTTGACGTGAAATTGTAAACATGTGGACATGGATTTTGAAAATTCTAGAGAGAATTTTAAAAGCTTCAAGAGAATTTCAACAATTTGGAGAGGGATTTGAAAAGTTTCAATGGGAATGGGAAGAATTGGAACAAAAATTGGAAAATTTTTAAGGGACTTTGAAAAAATTTCAACTGGAATTTTAGCCATTTTTTGACGTGAAATTGTAAACATGTGGCCATGGATTTTGAAAATTCTAGAGAGAATTTTAAAAGCTTCAAGAGAATTTCAACAATTTTGAGAGGGATTTGAAAAGTTTCAATGGGAATGGGAAGAATTGGGACAAAAATTGGAAAATTTTTAAGGGACTTTGAAAAAATTTCAACTGGAATTTTAGCCATTTTTTGACGTGAAATTGTAAACATGTGGCCATGGATTTTGAAAATTCTAGAGAGAATTTTAAAAGCTTCAAGAGAATTTCAACAATTTTGAGAGGGATTTGAAAAGTTTCAATGGGAATGGGAAGAATTGGGACAAAAATTGGAAAATTTTTAAGGGACTTTGAAAAAATTTCAACTGGAATTTTAGCCATTTTTTGACGTGAAATTGTAAACATGTGGACATGGATTTTGAAAATTCTAGAGAGAATTTTAAAAGCTTCAACAGAATTTCAACAATTTGGAGAGGGATTTGAAAAGTTTCAATGGGAATGGGAAGAATTGGAACAAAAATTGGAAAATTTTTAAGGGACTTTGAAAAAATTTCAACTGGAATTTTAGCCATTTTTTGACGTGAAATTGTAAACATGTGGCCATGGATTTTGAAAATTCTAGAGAGAATTTTAAAAGCTTCAAGAGAATTTCAACAATTTTGAGAGGGATTTGAAAAGTTTCAATGGGAATGGGAAGAATTGGGACAAAAATTGGAAAATTTTTAAGGGACTTTGAAAAAATTTCAACTGGAATTTTAGCCATTTTTTGACGTGAAATTGTAAACATGTGGCCATGGATTTTGAAAATTCTAGAGAGAATTTTAAAAGCTTCAAGAGAATTTCAACAATTTTGAGAGGGATTTGAAAAGTTTCAATGGGAATGGGAAGAATTGGGACAAAAATTGGAAAATTTTTAAGGGACTTTGAAAAAATTTCAACTGGAATTTTAGCCATTTTTTGACGTGAAATTGTAAACATGTGGACGTGGATTTTGAAAATTCTAGAGAGAATTTTAAAAGCTTCAAGAGAATTTCAACAATTTTGAGAGGGATTTGAAAAGTTTCAATGGGAATGGGAAGAATTGGGACAAAAATTGGAAAATTTTTAAGGGACTTTGAAAAAATTTCAACTGGAATTTTAGCCATTTTTTGACGTGAAATTGTAAACATGTGGACATGGATTTTGAAAATTCTAGAGAGAATTTTAAAAGCTTCAAGAGAATTTCAACAATTTTGAGAGGGATTTGAAAAGTTTCAATGGGAATGGGAAGAATTGGGACAAAAATTGGAAAATTTTTAAGGGACTTTGAAAAAATTTCAACCGGAATTTTAGCCATTTTTTTACGTGAAATTGTAAACATGTGGCCATGGATTTTGAAAATTCTAGAGAGAATTTTAAAAGCTTCAAGAAAATTTCAACAATTTTGAGAGGGATTTGAAAAGTTTCAATGGGAATGGGAAGAATTGGGACAAAAATTGGAAAATTTTTAAGGGACTTTGAAAAAATTTCAACTGGAATTTTAGCCATTTATGTCGTGAAATTGTAAACATGTGGACATGGATTTTGAAAATTCTAGAGAGAATTTTAAAAGCTTCAAGAGAATTTCAACAATTTGGAGAGGGATTTGAAAAGTTTCAATGGGAATGGGAAGAATTGGGACAAAAATTGGAAAATTTTTAAGGGACTTTGAAAAAATTTCAACTGGAATTTTAGCCATTTTTTGACGTGAAATTGTAAACATGTGGACATGGATTTTGAAAATTCTAGAGAGAATTTTAAAAGCTTCAAGAGAATTTCAACAATTTTGAGAGGGATTTGAAAAGTTTCAATGGGAATGGGAAGAATTGGGACAAAAATTGGAAAATTTTTAAGGGACTTTGAAAAAATTTCAACTGGAATTTTAGCCATTTATGTCGTGAAATTGTAAACATGTGGACATGGATTTTGAAAATTCTAGAGAGAATTTTAAAAGCTTCAAGAGAATTTCAACAATTTTGAGAGGGATTTGAAAAGTTTCAATGGGAATGGGAAGAATTGGGACAAAAATTGGAAAATTTTTAAGGGACTTTGAAAAAATTTCAACTGGAATTTTAGCCATTTTTTGACGTGAAATTGTAAACATGTGGCCATGGATTTTGAAAATTCTAGAGAGAATTTTAAAAGCTTCAAGAGAATTTCAACAATTTTGAGAGGGATTTGAAAAGTTTCAATGGGAATGGGAAGAATTGGGACAAAAATTGGAAAATTTTTAAGGGACTTTGAAAAAATTTCAACTGGAATTTTAGCCATTTTTTGACGTGAAATTGTAAACATGTGGACATGGATTTTGAAAATTCTAGAGAGAATTTTAAAAGCTTCAACAGAATTTCAACAATTTTGAGAGGGATTTGAAAAGTTTCAATGGGAATGGGAAGAATTGGGACAAAAATTGGAAAATTTTTCAGGGACTTTGAAAAAATTTCAACTGGAATTTTAGCCATTTTTTGACGTGAAATTGTAAACATGTGGACATGGATTTTGAAAATTCTAGAGAGAATTTTAAAAGCTTCAAGAGAATTTCAACAATTTTGAGAGGGATTTGAAAAGTTTCAATGGGAATGGGAAGAATTGGGACAAAAATTGGAAAATTTTTAAGGGACTTTGAAAAAATTTCAACTGGAATTTTAGCCATTTTTTGACGTGAAATTGTAAACATGTGGCCATGGATTTTGAAAATTCTAGAGAGAATTTTAAAAGCTTCAAGAGAATTTCAACAATTTGGAGAGGGATTTGAAAAGTTTCAATGGGAATGGGAAGAATTGGGACAAAAATTGGAAAATTTTTAAGGGACTTTGAAAAAATTTCAACTGGAATTTTAGCCATTTATGTCGTGAAATTGTAAACATGTGGACATGGATTTTGAAAATTCTAGAGAGAATTTTAAAAGCTTCAAGAGAATTTCAACAATTTTGAGAGGGATTTGAAAAGTTTCAATGGGAATGGGAAGAATTGGGACAAAAATTGGTAAATTTTTAAGGGACTTTGAAAAAATTTCAACTGGAATTTTAGCCATTTTTTGGCGTGAAATTGTAAACATGTGGACATGGATTTTGAAAATTCTAGAGAGAATTTTAAAAGCTTCAAGAGAATTTCAACAATTTTGAGAGGGATTTGAAAAGTTTCAATGGGAATGGGAAGAATTGGGACAAAAATTGGAAAATTTTTAAGGGACTTTGAAAAAATTTCAACTGGAATTTTAGCCATTTTTTTACGTGAAATTGTAAACATGTGGACATGGATTTTGAAAATTCTAGAGAGAATTTTAAAAGCTTCAAGAGAATTTCAACAATTTTGAGAGGGATTTGAAAAGTTTCAATGGGAATGGGAAGAATTGGGACAAAAATTGGAAAATTTTTAAGGGACTTTGAAAAAATTTCAACTGGAATTTTAGCCATTTTTTGACGTGAAATTGTAAACATGTGGACATGGATTTTGAAAATTCTAGAGAGAATTTTAAAAGCTTCAACAGAATTTCAACAATTTTGAGAGGGATTTGAAAAGTTTCAATGGGAATGGGAAGAATTGGGACAAAAATTGGAAAATTTTTAAGGGACTTTGAAAAAATTTCAACTGGAATTTTAGCCATTTTTTGACGTGAAATTGTAAACATGTGGACATGGATTTTGAAAATTCTAGAGAGAATTTTAAAAGCTTCAAGAGAATTTCAACAATTTTGAGAGGGATTTGAAAAGTTTCAATGGGAATGGGAAGAATTGGGACAAAAATTGGAAAATTTTTAAGGGACTTTGAAAAAATTTCAACTGGAATTTTAGCAATTTTTTTACGTGAAACTGTAAACATGTGGCCATGGATTTTGAAAATTCTAGAGAGAATTTTAAAAGCTTCAACAGAATTTCAACAATTTTGAGAGGGATTTGAAAAGTTTCAATGGGAATGGGAAGAATTGGGACAAAAATTGGAAAATTTTTAAGGGACTTTGAAAAAATTTCAACTGGAATTTTAGCCATTTTTTGACGTGAAATTGTAAACATGTGGACATGGATTTTGAAAATTCTAGAGAGAATTTTAAAAGCTTCAAGAGAATTTCAACAATTTGGAGAGGGATTTGAAAAGTTTCAATGGGAATGGGAAGAATTGGGACAAAAATTGGAAAATTTTTAAGGGACTTTGAAAAAATTTCAACTGGAATTTTAGCCATTTTTTGACGTGAAATTGTAAACATGTGGCCATGGATTTTGAAAATTCTAGAGAGAATTTTAAAAGCTTCAACAGAATTTCAACAATTTTGAGAGGGATTTGAAAAGTTTCAATGGGAATGGGAAGAATTGGGACAAAAATTGGAAAATTTTTAAGGGACTTTGAAAAAATTTCAACTGGAATTTTAGCCATTTTTTGACGTGAAATTGTAAACATGTGGACATGGATTTTGAAAATTCTAGAGAGAATTTTAAAAGCTTCAAGAGAATTTCAACAATTTTGAGAGGGATTTGAAAAGTTTCAATGGGAATGGGAAGAATTGGGACAAAAATTGGAAAATTTTTAAGGGACTTTGAAAAAATTTCAACTGGAATTTTAGCAATTTTTTGACGTGAAATTGTAAACATGTGGCCATGGATTTTGAAAATTCTAGAGAGAATTTTAAAAGCTTCAACAGAATTTCAACAATTTGGAGAGGGATTTGAAAAGTTTCAATGGGAATGGGAAGAATTGGGACAAAAATTGGAAAATTTTTAAGGGACTTTGAAAAAATTTCAACTGGAATTTTAGCAATTTTTTGACGTGAAATTGTAAACATGTGGACATGGATTTTGAAAATTCTAGAGAGAATTTTAAAAGCTTCAAGAGAATTTCAACAATTTTGAGAGGGATTTGAAAAGTTTCAATGGGAATGGGAAGAATTGGGACAAAAATTGGAAAATTTTTAAGGGACTTTGAAAAAATTTCAACTGGAATTTTACCATTTTTTTTACGTGAAATTGTAAACATGTGGACATGGATTTTGAAAATTCTAGAGAGAATTTTAAAAGCTTCAACAGAATTTCAACAATTTGGAGAGGGATTTGAAAAGTTTCAATGGGAATGGGAAGAATTGGGACAAAAATTGGAAAATTTTTAAGGGACTTTGAAAAAATTTCAACTGGAATTTTAGCAATTTTTTGACGTGAAATTGTAAACATGTGGCCATGGATTTTGAAAATTCTAGAGAGAATTTTAAAAGCTTCAAGAGAATTTCAACAATTTTGAGAGGGATTTGAAAAGTTTCAATGGGAATGGGAAGAATTGGGACAAAAATTGGAAAATTTTTAAGGGACTTTGAAAAAATTTCAACTGGAATTTTAGCCATTTTTTGACGTGAAATTGTAAACATGTGGCCATGGATTTTGAAAATTCTAGAGAGAATTTTAAAAGCTTCAACAGAATTTCAACAATTTTGAGAGGGATTTGAAAAGTTTCAATGGGAATGAGAAGAATTGGGACAAAAATTGGAAAATTTTTAAGGGACTTTGAAAAAATTTCAACTGGAATTTTAGCAATTTTTTGTCGTGAAATTGTAAACATGTGGCCATGGATTTTGAAAATTCTAGAGAGAATTTTAAAAGCTTCAAGAGAATTTCAACAATTTTGAGAGGGATTTGAAAAGTTTCAATGGGAATGGGAAGAATTGGGACAAAAATTGGAAAATTTTTAAGGGACTTTGAAAAAATTTCAACTGGAATTTTAGCCATTTTTTGACGTGAAATTGTAAACATGTGGCCATGGATTTTGAAAATTCTAGAGAGAATTTTAAAAGCTTCAAGAGAATTTCAACAATTTTGAGAGGGATTTGAAAAGTTTCAATGGGAATGGGAAGAATTGGGACAAAAATTGGAAAATTTTTAAGGGACTTTGAAAAAATTTCAACTGGAATTTTTGCCATTTTTTGACGTGAAATTGTAAACATGTGGACATGGATTTTGAAAATTCTAGAGAGAATTTTAAAAGCTTCAAGAGAATTTCAACAATTTGGAGAGGGATTTGAAAAGTTTCAATGGGAATGGGAAGAATTGGGACAAAAATTGGAAAATTTTTAAGGGACTTGGAAAAAATTTCAACTGGAATTTTAGCCATTTATGTCGTGAAATTGTAAACATGTGGCCATGGATTTTGAAAATTCTAGAGAGAATTTTAAAAGCTTCAAGAGAATTTCAACAATTTGGAGAGGGATTTGAAAAGTTTCAATGGGAATGGGAAGAATTGGGACAAAAATTGGAAAATTTTTAAGGGACTTTGCAAAAATTTCAACTGGAATTTTAGCCATTTTTTGACGTGAAATTGTAAACATGTGGACATGGATTTTGAAAATTCTAGAGAGAATTTTAAAAGCTTCAAGAGAATTTCAACAATTTTGAGAGGGATTTGAAAAGTTTCAATGGGAATGGGAAGAATTGGGACAAAAATTGGAAAATTTTTAAGGGACTTTGAAAAAATTTCAACTGGAATTTTAGCAATTTTTTTACGTGAAACTGTAAACATGTGGCCATGGATTTTGAAAATTCTAGAGAGAATTTTAAAAGCTTCAACAGAATTTCAACAATTTTGAGAGGGATTTGAAAAGTTTCAATGGGAATGGGAAGAATTGGGACAAAAATTGGAAAATTTTTAAGGGACTTTGAAAAAATTTCAACTGGAATTTTAGCCATTTTTTGACGTGAAATTGTAAACATGTGGACATGGATTTTGAAAATTCTAGAGAGAATTTTAAAAGCTTCAACAGAATTTCAACAATTTTGAGAGGGATTTGAAAAGTTTCAATGGGAATGGGAAGAATTGGGACAAAAATTGGTAAATTTTTAAGGGACTTTGAAAAAATTTCAACTGGAATTTTAGCATTTTTTTTACGTGAAATTGTAAACATGTGGCCATGGATTTTGAAAATTCTAGAGAGAATTTTAAAAGCTTCAACAGAATTTCAACAATTTTGAGAGGGATTTGAAAAGTTTCAATGGGAATGGGAAGAATTGGGACAAAAATTGGAAAATTTTTAAGGGACTTTGAAAAAATTTCAACTGGAATTTTAGCCATTTTTTGACGTGAAATTGTAAACATGTGGACATGGATTTTGAAAATTCTAGAGAGAATTTTAAAAGCTTCAAGAGAATTTCAACAATTTTGAGAGGGATTTGAAAAGTTTCAATGGGAATGGGAAGAATTGGGACAAAAATTGGAAAATTTTTAAGGGACTTTGAAAAAATTTCAACTGGAATTTTAGCAATTTTTTGACGTGAAATTGTAAACATGTGGCCATGGATTTTGAAAATTCTAGAGAGAATTTTAAAAGCTTCAAGAGAATTTCAACAATTTGGAGAGGGATTTGAAAAGTTTCAATGGGAATGGGAAGAATTGGGACAAAAATTGGAAAATTTTTAAGGGACTTTGAAAAAATTTCAACTGGAATTTTAGCCATTTTTTGACGTGAAATTGTAAACATGTGGACATGGATTTTGAAAATTCTAGAGAGAATTTTAAAAGCTTCAACAGAATTTCAACAATTTTGAGAGGGATTTGAAAAGTTTCAATGGGAATGGGAAGAATTGGGACAAAAATTGGAAAATTTTTAAGGGACTTTGAAAAAATTTCAACTGGAATTTTAGCAATTTTTTGTCGTGAAATTGTAAACATGTGGACATGGATTTTGAAAATTCTAGAGAGAATTTTAAAAGCTTCAAGAGAATTTCAACAATTTTGAGAGGGATTTGAAAAGTTTCAATGGGAATGGGAAGAATTGGGACAAAAATTGGAAAATTTTTAAGGGACTTTGAAAAAATTTCAACTGGAATTTTAGCCATTTTTTGACGTGAAATTGTAAACATGTGGACATGGATTTTGAAAATTCTAGAGAGAATTTTAAAAGCTTCAAGAGAATTTCAACAATTTTGAGAGGGATTTGAAAAGTTTCAATGGGAATGGGAAGAATTGGGACAAAAATTGGAAAATTTTTAAGGGACTTGGAAAAAATTTCAACTGGAATTTTAGCCATTTATGTCGTGAAATTGTAAACATGTGGACATGGATTTTGAAAATTCTAGAGAGAATTTTAAAAGCTTCAAGAGAATTTCAACAATTTGGAGAGGGATTTGAAAAGTTTCAATGGGAATGGGAAGAATTGGGACAAAAATTGGAAAATTTTTAAGGGACTTTGAAAAAATTTCAACTGGAATTTTAGCCATTTTTTGACGTGAAATTGTAAACATGTGGACATGGATTTTGAAAATTCTAGAGAGAATTTTAAAAGCTTCAAGAGAATTTCAACAATTTTGAGAGGGATTTGAAAAGTTTCAATGGGAATGGGAAGAATTGGGACAAAAATTGGAAAATTTTTAAGGGACTTTGAAAAAATTTCAACTGGAATTTTAGCATTTTTTTACGTGAAACTGTAAACATGTGGCCATGGATTTGAAAATTCTAGAGAGAATTTTAAAAGCTTCAACAGAATTTCAACAATTTTGAGAGGGATTTGAAAAGTTTCAATGGGAATGGGAAGAATTGGGACAAAAATTGGAAAATTTTTAAGGGACTTTGAAAAAATTTCAACTGGAATTTTAGCCATTTTTTGACGTGAAATTGTAAACATGTGGACATGGATTTTGAAAATTCTAGAGAGAATTTTAAAAGCTTCAACAGAATTTCAACAATTTTGAGAGGGATTTGAAAAGTTTCAATGGGAATGGGAAGAATTGGGACAAAAATTGGTAAATTTTTAAGGGACTTTGAAAAAATTTCAACTGGAATTTTAGCATTTTTTTTACGTGAAATTGTAAACATGTGGCCATGGATTTTGAAAATTCTAGAGAGAATTTTAAAAAGCTTCAACAGAATTTCAACAATTTTGAGAGGGATTTGAAAAGTTTCAATGGGAATGGGAAGAATTGGGACAAAAATTGGAAAATTTTTAAGGGACTTGAAAAAAATTTCAACTGGAATTTTAGCCATTTTTTGACGTGAAATTGTAAACATGTGGACATGGATTTTGAAAATTCTAGAGAGAATTTTAAAAGCTTCAACAGAATTTCAACAATTTTGAGAGGGATTTGAAAAGTTTCAATGGGAATGGGAAGAATTGGGACAAAAATTGGAAAATTTTTAAGGGACTTTGAAAAAATTTCAACTGGAATTTTACCATTTTTTTTACGTGAAATTGTAAACATGTGGCCATGGATTTTGAAAATTCTAGAGAGAATTTTAAAAGCTTCAAGAGAATTTCAACAATTTGGAGAGGGATTTGAAAAGTTTCAATGGGAATGGGAAGAATTGGGACAAAAATTGGAAAATTTTTAAGGGACTTTGAAAAAATTTCAACTGGAATTTTAGCCATTTTTTGACGTGAAATTGTAAACATGTGGACATGGATTTTGAAAATTCTAGAGAGAATTTTAAAAGCTTCAAGAGAATTTCAACAATTTTGAGAGGGATTTGAAAAGTTTCAATGGGAATGGGAAGAATTGGGACAAAAATTGGAAAACTTTTAAGGGACTTTGAAAAAATTTCAACTGGAATTTTAGCCATTTTTTGACGTGAAATTGTAAACATGTGGACATGGATTTTGAAAATTCTAGAGAGAATTTTAAAAGCTTCAACAGAATTTCAACAATTTTGAGAGGGATTTGAAAAGTTTCAATGGGAATGGGAAGAATTGGGACAAAAATTGGAAAATTTTTAAGGGACTTTGAAACAATTTCAACTGGAATTTTAGCCATTTTTTGTCGTGAAATTGTAAACATGTGGACATGGATTTTGAAAATTCTAGAGAGAATTTTAAAAGCTTCAAGAGAATTTCAACAATTTTGAGAGGGATTTGAAAAGTTTCAATGGGAATGGGAAGAATTGGGACAAAAATTGGAAAATTTTTAAGGGACTTTGAAAAAATTTCAACTGGAATTTTAGCCATTTTTTGACGTGAAATTGTAAACATGTGGCCATGGATTTTGAAAATTCTAGAGAGAATTTTAAAAGCTTCAAGAGAATTTCAACAATTTTGAGAGGGATTTGAAAAGTTTCAATGGGAATGGGAAGAATTGGGACAAAAATTGGAAATTTTTAAGGGACTTTGAAAAATTTCAACTGGAATTTTTGCCATTTTTTGACGTGAAATTGTAAACATGTGGACATGGATTTTGAAAATTCTAGAGAGAATTTTAAAAGCTTCAAGAGAATTTCAACAATTTTGAGAGGGATTTGAAAAGTTTCAATGGGAATGGGAAGAATTGGGACAAAAATTGGAAAATATTTTTAAGGGACTTGGAAAAAATTTCAACTGGAATTTTAGCCATTTATGTCGTGAAATTGTAAACATGTGGACATGGATTTTGAAAATTCTAGAGAGAATTTTAAAAGCTTCAAGAGAATTTCAACAATTTGGAGAGGGATTTGAAAAGTTTCAATGGGAATGGGAAGAATTGGGACAAAAATTGGAAAATTTTTAAGGGACTTTGAAAAAATTTCAGCTGGAATTTTAGCCATTTTTTGACGTGAAATTGTAAACATGTGGACATGGATTTTGAAAATTCTAGAGAGAATTTTAAAAGCTTCAAGAGAATTTCAACAATTTTGAGAGGGATTTGAAAAGTTTCAATGGGAATGGGAAGAATTGGGACAAAAATTGGAAAATTTTTAAGGGACTTTGAAAAAATTTCAACTGGAATTTTAGCCATTTTTTGACGTGAAATTGTAAACATGTGGACATGGATTTTGAAAATTCTAGAGAGAATTTTAAAAGCTTCAACAGAATTTCAACAATTTTGAGAGGGATTTGAAAAGTTTCAATGGGAATGGGAAGAATTGGGACAAAAATTGGAAAATTTTTAAGGGACTTTGAAAAAATTTCAACTGGAATTTTAGCAATTTTTTGTCGTGAAATTGTAAACATGTGGACATGGATTTTGAAAATTCTAGAGAGAATTTTAAAAGCTTCAAGAGAATTTCAACAATTTGGAGAGGGATTTGAAAAGTTTCAATGGGAATGGGAAGAATTGGGACAAAAATTGGAAAATTTTTAAGGGACTTTGAAAAAATTTCAACTGGAATTTTAGCCATTTTTTGTCGTGAAATTGTAAACATGTGGACATGGATTTTGAAAATTCTAGAGAGAATTTTAAAAGCTTCAAGAGAATTTCAACAATTTGGAGAGGGATTTGAAAAGTTTCAATGGGAATGGGAAGAATTGGGACAAAAATTGGAAAATTTTTAAGGGACTTTGAAAAAATTTCAGCTGGAATTTTAGCCATTTTTTGACGTGAAATTGTAAACATGTGGCCATGGATTTTGAAAATTCTAGAGAGAATTTTAAAAGCTTCAAGAGAATTTCAACAATTTTGAGAGGGATTTGAAAAGTTTCAATGGGAATGGGAAGAATTGGGACAAAAATTGGAAAATTTTTAAGGGACTTTGAAAAAATTTCAACTGGAATTTTAGCCATTTTTTGACGTGAAATTGTAAACATGTGGACATGGATTTTGAAAATTCTAGAGAGAATTTTAAAAGCTTCAAGAGAATTTCAACAATTTTGAGAGGGATTTGAAAAGTTTCAAT
>NW_028116157.1:0-13939 GCF_964273445.1 Streptopelia decaocto
GAATGGGAAGAATTGGGACAAAAATTGGAAAATTTTTAAGGGACTTTGAAAACATTTCAACTGGAATTTTAGCCATTTTTTGACGTGAAATTGTAAACATGTGGACATGGATTTTGAAAATTCTAGAGAGAATTTTAAAAGCTTCAAGAGAATATCAACAATTTTGAGAGGGATTTGAAAAGTTTCAATGGGAATGGGAAGAATTGGGACAAAAATTGGAAAATTTTTAAGGGACTTTGAAAAAATTTCAACTGGAATTTTAGCCATTTTTTGACGTGAAATTGTAAACATGTGGAAATGGATTTTGAAAATTCTAGAGAGAATTTTAAAAGCTTCAAGAGAATTTCAACAATGTTGAGAGGGATTTGAAAAGTTTCAATGGGAATGGGAAGAATTGGGACAAAAATTGGAAATTTTTAAGGGACTTTGAAAAAATTTCAACTGGAATTTTAGCCATTTTTTGACGTGAAATTGTAAACATGTGGACATGGATTTTGAAAATTCTAGAGAGAATTTTAAAAGCTTCAAGAGAATTTCAACAATGTTGAGAGGGATTTGAAAAGTTTCAATGGGAATGGGAAGAATTGGGACAAAAATTGGAAAATTTTTAAGGGACTTTGAAAAAATTTCAACTGGAATTTTAGCCATTTTTTGACGTGAAATTGTAAACATGTGGACATGGATTTTGAAAATTCTAGAGAGAATTTTAAAAGCTTCAAGAGAATTTCAACAATTTTGAGAGGGATTTGAAAAGTTTCAATGGGAATGGGAAGAATTGGGACAAAAATTGGAAAATTTTTAAGGGACTTTGAAAAAATTTCAACTGGAATTTTAGCCATTTTTTGACGTGAAATTTTAAACATGTGGAAGTGGATTTTGAAAATTCTAGAGAGAATTTTAAAAGCTTCAAGAGAATTTCAACAATTTTGAGAGGGATTTGAAAAGTTTCAATGGGAATGGGAGGAATTGGGACAAAAATTGGAAAATTTTTAAGGGACTGAAAAAATTTCAACTGGAATTTTAGCCATTTTTTGTCGTGAAATTGTAAACATGTGGACATGGATTTTGAAAATTCTAGAGAGAATTTTAAAAGCTTCAAGAGAATTTCAATAATTTTGAGAGGGATTTGAAAAGTTTCAATGGGAATGGGAAGAATTGGGACAAAAATTGGAAAATTTTGAAGGGACTTTGAAAAAATTTCAACTGGAATTTTAGCCATTTTTTGACGTGAAATTGTAAACATGTGGACATGGATTTTGAAAATTCTAGAGAGAATTTTAAAAGCTTCAAGAGAATTTCAACAATTTGGAGAGGGATTTGAAAAGTTTCAATGGGAATGGGAAGAATTGGGACAACAATTGGAAAATTTTGAAGGGACTTTGAAAAAATTTCAACTGGAATTTTAGCCATTATTTTATGTGAAATTGTAAACATGTGGACATGGATTTTGAAAATTCTGGAGAGAATTTTAAAAGCTTCAAGAGAATTTCAACAATTTTGAGAGGGATTTGAAAAGTTTCAATGGGAATGGGAAGAATTGGGACAAAAATTGGAAAATTTTTAAGGGACTTTGAAAAAATTTCAACTGGAATTTTAGCCATTTTTTGACGTGAAATTGTAAACGTGTGGACATGGATTTTGAAAATTCTAGAGAGAATTTTAAAAGCTTCAAGAGAATTTCAACAATGTTGAGAGGGATTTGAAAAGTTTCAATGGGAATGGGAAGAATTGGGACAAAAATTGGAAAATTTTTAAGGGACTTTGAAAAAATTTCAACTGGAATTTTAGCCATTTTTTGACGTGAAATTGTAAACATGTGGACATGGATTTTGAAAATTCTAGAGAGAATTTTAAAAGCTTCAAGAGAATTTCAACAATTTTGAGAGGGATTTGAAAAGTTTCAATGGGAATGGGAAGAATTGGGACAAAAATTGGAAAATTTTGAAGGGACTTTGAAAAAATTTCAACTGGAATTTTAGCCATTTTTTGACGTGAAATTGTAAACATGTGGACGTGGATTTTGAAAATTCTAGAGAGAATTTTAAAAGCTTCAAGAGAATTTCAACAATGTTGAGAGGGATTTGAAAAGTTTCAATGGGAATGGGAAGAATTGGGACAAAAATTGGAAAATTTTTAAGGGACTTTGAAAAAATTTCAACTGGAATTTTAGCCATTTTTTGACGTGAAATTGTAAACATGTGGACATGGATTTTGAAAATTCTAGAGAGAATTTTAAAAGCTTCAAGAGAATTTCAACAATGTTGAGAGGGATTTGAAAAGTTTCAATGGGAATGGGAAGAATTGGGACAAAAATTGGAAAATTTTTAAGGGACTTTGAAAAAATTTCAACTGGAATTTTAGCCATTTTTTGACGTGAAATTGTAAACATGTGGACATGGATTTTGAAAATTCTAGAGAGAATTTTAAAAGCTTCAAGAGAATTTCAACAATTTTGAGAGGGATTTGAAAAGTTTCAATGGGAATGGGAAGAATTGGGACAAAAATTGGAAAATTTTGAAGGGACTTTGAAAAAATTTCAACTGGAATTTTAGCCATTTTTTGACGTGAAATTTTAAACATGTGGAAGTGGATTTTGAAAATTCTAGAGAGAATTTTAAAAGCTTCAAGAGAATTTCAACAATTTTGAGAGGGATTTGAAAAGTTTCAATGGGAATGGGAGGAATTGGGACAAAAATTGGAAAATTTTTAAGGGACTTTGAAAAAATTTCAACTGGAATTTTAGCCATTTTTTGTCGTGAAATTGTAAACATGTGGACATGGATTTTGAAAATTCTAGAGAGAATTTTAAAAGCTTCAAGAGAATTTCAATAATTTTGAGAGGGATTTGAAAAGTTTCAATGGGAATGGGAAGAATTGGGACAAAAATTGGAAAATTTTTAAGGGACTTTGAAAAAATTTCAACTGGAATTTTAGCCATTTTTTGACGTGAAATTGTAAACATGTGGACATGGATTTTGAAAATTCTAGAGAGAATTTTAAAAGCTTCAAGAGAATTTCAACAATTTTGAGAGGGATTTGAAAAGTTTCAATGGGAATGGGAAGAATTGGGACAAAAATTGGAAAATTTTTAAGGGACTTTGAAAAAATTTCAACTGGAATTTTAGCCATTTTTTTATGTGAAATTGTAAACATGTGGACATGGATTTTGAAAATTCTGGAGAGAATTTTAAAAGCTTCAAGAGAATTTCAACAATTTTGAGCGGGATTTGAAAAGTTTCAATGGGAATGGGAAGAATTGGGACAAAAATTGGAAAATTTTGAAGGGACTTTGAAAAAATTTCAACTGGAATTTTAGCCATTTTTTGACGTGAAATTGTAAACATGTGGACATGGATTTTGAAAATTCTAGAGAGAATTTTAAAAGCTTCAAGAGAATTTCAACAATTTTGAGAGGGATTTGAAAAGTTTCAATGGGAATGGGAAGAATTGGGACAAAAATTGGAAAATTTTTAAGGGACTTTGAAAAAATTTCAACTGGAATTTTAGCCATTTTTTAATGTGAAATTGTAAACATGTGGACATGGATTTTGAAAATTCTAGAGAGAATTTTAAAAGCTTCAAGAGAATTTCAACAATTTTGAGAGGGATTTGAAAAGTTTCAATGGGAATGGGAAGAATTGGGACAAAAATTGGAAAATTTTTAAGGGACTTTGAAAAAATTTCAACTGGAATTTTAGCCATTTTTTGACGTGAAATTGTAAAAATGTGAACGTGGATTTTGAAAATTCTAGAGAGAATTTTAAAAGCTTCAAGAGAATTTCAACAATGTTGAGAGGGATTTGAAAAGTTTCAATGGGAATGGGAAGAATTGGGACAAAAATTGGAAAATTTTTAAGGGACTTTGAAAAAATTTCAACGGGAATTTTAGCCATTTTTTGTCGCGAAATTGTAAACATGTGGACATGGATTTTGAAAATTCTAGAGAGAATTTTAAAAGCTTCAAGAGAATTTCAACAATGTTGAGAGGGATTTGAAAAGTTTCAATGGGAATGGGAAGAATTGGGACAAAAATTGGAAAATTTTTAAGGGACTTTGAAAAAATTTCAACGGGAATTTTAGCCATTTTTTGACGTGAAATTGTAACCATGTGGACATGGATTTTGAAAATTCTAGAGAGAATTTTAAAAGCTTCAAGAGAATTTCAACAATTTTGAGAGGGATTTGAAAAGTTTCAATGGGAATGGGAAGAATTGGGACAAAAATTGGAAAATTTTGAAGGGACTTTGAAAAAATTTCAACTGGAATTTTAGCCATTTTTTGACGTGAAATTGTAAACATGTGGAAGTGGATTTTGAAAATTCTAGAGAGAATTTTAAAAGCTTCAAGAGAATTTCAACAATGTTGAGAGGGATTTGAAAAGTTTCAATGGGAATGGGAAGAATTGGGACAAAAATTGGAAAATTTTTAAGGGACTTTGAAAAAATTTCAACTGGAATTTTAGCCATTTTTTGACGTGAAATTGTAAACATGTGGACATGGATTTTGAAAATTCTAGAGAGAATTTTAAAAGCTTCAAGAGAATTTCAACAATTTTGAGAGGGATTTGAAAAGTTTCAATGGGAATGGGAAGAATTGGGACAAAAATTGGAAAATTTTTAAGGGACTTTGAAAAAATTTCAACTGGAATTTTAGCCATTTTTTGACGTGAAATTGTAAACATGTGGACATGGATTTTGAAAATTCTAGAGAGAATTTTAAAAGCTTCAAGAGAATTTCAACAATTTTGAGAGGGATTTGAAAAGTTTCAATGGGAATGGGAAGAATTGGGACAAAAATTGGAAAATTTTTAAGGGACTTTGAAAAAATTTCAACTGGAATTTTAGCCATTTTTTTATGTGAAATTGTAAACATGTGGACATGGATTTTGAAAATTCTAGAGAGAATTTTAAAAGCTTCAAGAGAATTTCAACAATTTTGAGAGGGATTTGAAAAGTTTCAATGGGAATGGGAAGAATTGGGACAAAAATTGGAAAATTTTTCAGGGACTTTGAAAAAATTTCAACTGGAATTTTAGCCATTTTTTGACGTGAAATTGTAAACATGTGGACATGGATTTTGAAAATTCTAGAGAGAATTTTAAAAGCTTCAAGAGAATTTCAACAATTTGGAGAGGGATTTGAAAAGTTTCAATGGGAATGGGAAGAATTGGGACAAAAATTGGAAAATTTTTAAGGGACTTTGAAAAAATTTCGACTGGAATTTTAGCCATTTTTTGACGTGAAATTGTAACCATGTGGACATGGATTTTGAAAATTCTAGAGAGAATTTTAAAAACTTCAACAGAATTTCAACAATTTTGAGAGGGATTTGAAAAGTTTCAATGGGAATGGGAAGAATTGGGACAAAAATTGGAAAATTTTGAAGGGACTTTGAAAAAATTTCAACTGGAATTTTAGCCATTTTTTGACGTGAAATTGTAAACATGTGGACATGGATTTTGAAAATTCTAGAGAGAATTTTAAAAGCTTCAAGAGAATTTCAACAATTTTGAGAGGGATTTGAAAAGTTTCAATGGGAATGGGAAGAATTGGGACAAAAATTGGAAAATTTTTAAGGGACTTTGAAAAAATTTCAACTGGAATTTTAGCCATTTTTTGACGTGAAATTGTAAACATGTGGACATGGATTTTGAAAATTCTAGAGAGAATTTTAAAAGCTTCAAGAGAATTTCAACAATTTTGAGAGGGATTTGAAAAGTTTCAATGGGAATGGGAAGAATTGGGACAAAAATTGGAAAATTTTTAAGGGACTTTGAAAAAATTTCAACTGGAATTTTAGCCATTTTTTGACGTGAAATTGTAAACATGTGGACATGGATTTTGAAAATTCTAGAGAGAATTTTAAAAGCTTCAAGAGAATTTCAACAATTTTGAGAGGGATTTGAAAAGTTTCAATGGGAATGGGAAGAATTGGGACAAAAATTGGAAAATTTTTAAGGGACTTTGAAAAAATTTCAACTGGAATTTTAGCCATTTTTTTATGTGAAATTGTAAACATGTGGACATGGATTTTGAAAATTCTGGAGAGAATTTTAAAAGCTTCAAGAGAATTTCAACAATTTTGAGCGGGATTTGAAAAGTTTCAATGGGAATGGGAAGAATTGGGACAAAAATTGGAAAATTTTGAAGGGACTTTGAAAAAATTTCAACTGGAATTTTAGCCATTTTTTGACGTGAAATTGTAAACATGTGGACATGGATTTTGAAAATTCTAGAGAGAATTTTAAAAGCTTCAAGAGAATTTCAACAATTTTGAGAGGGATTTGAAAAGTTTCAATGGGAATGGGAAGAATTGGGACAAAAATTGGAAAATTTTTAAGGGACTTTGAAAAAATTTCAACTGGAATTTTAGCCATTTTTTAATGTGAAATTGTAAACATGTGGACATGGATTTTGAAAATTCTAGAGAGAATTTTAAAAGCTTCAAGAGAATTTCAACAATTTTGAGAGGGATTTGAAAAGTTTCAATGGGAATGGGAAGAATTGGGACAAAAATTGGAAAATTTTTAAGGGACTTTGAAAAAATTTCAACTGGAATTTTAGCCATTTTTTGACGTGAAATTGTAAAAATGTGAACGTGGATTTTGAAAATTCTAGAGAGAATTTTAAAAGCTTCAAGAGAATTTCAACAATGTTGAGAGGGATTTGAAAAGTTTCAATGGGAATGGGAAGAATTGGGACAAAAATTGGAAAATTTTTAAGGGACTTTGAAAAAATTTCAACGGGAATTTTAGCCATTTTTTGTCGCGAAATTGTAAACATGTGGACATGGATTTTGAAAATTCTAGAGAGAATTTTAAAAGCTTCAAGAGAATTTCAACAATGTTGAGAGGGATTTGAAAAGTTTCAATGGGAATGGGAAGAATTGGGACAAAAATTGGAAAATTTTTAAGGGACTTTGAAAAAATTTCAACTGGAATTTTAGCCATTTTTTGTCGTGAAATTGTAAACATGTGGACATGGATTTTGAAAATTCTAGAGAGAATTTTAAAAGCTTCAAGAGAATTTCAACAATTTTGAGAGGGATTTGAAAAGTTTCAATGGGAATGGGAAGAATTGGGACAAAAATTGGAAAATTTTGAAGGGACTTTGAAAAAATTTCAACTGGAATTTTAGCCATTTTTTGACGTGAAATTGTAAACATGTGGAAGTGGATTTTGAAAATTCTAGAGAGAATTTTAAAAGCTTCAAGAGAATTTCAACAATGTTGAGAGGGATTTGAAAAGTTTCAATGGGAATGGGAAGAATTGGGACAAAAATTGGAAAATTTTTAAGGGACTTTGAAAAAATTTCAACTGGAATTTTAGCCATTTTTTGACGTGCAATTGTAAACATGTGGACATGGATTTTGAAAATTCTAGAGAGAATTTTAAAAGCTTCAAGAGAATTTCAACAATTTTGAGAGGGATTTGAAAAGTTTCAATGGGAATGGGAAGAATTGGGACAAAAATTGGAAAATTTTTAAGGGACTTTGAAAAAATTTCAACTGGAATTTTAGCCATTTTTTGACGTGAAATTGTAAACATGTGGACATGGATTTTGAAAATTCTAGAGAGAATTTTAAAAGCTTCAAGAGAATTTCAACAATTTTGAGAGGGATTTGAAAAGTTTCAATGGGAATGGGAAGAATTGGGACAAAAAGTGGAAAATTTTTAAGGGACTTTGAAAAAATTTCAACTGGAATTTTAGCCATTTTTTGACATGAAATTGTAACCATGTGGACATGGATTTTGAAAATTCTAGAGAGAATTTTAAAAGCTTCAAGAGAATTTCAACAATTTTGAGAGGGATTTGAAAAGTTTCAATGGGAATGGGAAGAATTGGGACAAAAATTGGAAAATTTTTAAGGGACTTTGAAAAAATTTCAACTGGAATTTTAGCCATTTTTTTATGTGAAATTGTAAACATGTGGACATGGATTTTGAAAATTCTAGAGAGAATTTTAAAAGCTTCAAGAGAATTTCAACAATTTTGAGAGGGATTTGAAAAGTTTCAATGGGAATGGGAAGAATTGGGACAAAAATTGGAAAATTTTTAAGGGACTTTGAAAAAATTTCAACTGGAATTTTAGCCATTTTTTGACGTGAAATTGTAAACATGTGGACATGGATTTTGAAAATTCTAGAGAGAATTTTAAAAGCTTCAAGAGAATTTCAACAATTTTGAGAGGGATTTGAAAAGTTTCAATGGGAATGGGAAGAATTGGGACAAAAATTGGAAAATTTTTAAGGGACTTTGAAAAAATTTCAACGGGAATTTTAGCCATTTTTTTATGTGAAATTGTAAACATGTGGACATGGATTTTGAAAATTCTAGAGAGAATTTTAAAAGCTTCAAGAGAATTTCAACAATTTTGAGAGGGATTTGAAAAGTTTCAATGGGAATGGGAAGAATTGAGACAAAAATTGGAAAATTTTTAAGGGACTTTGAAAAAATTTCAACTGGAATTTTAGCCATTTTTTGACGTGAAATTGTAAACATGTGGACATGGATTTTGAAAATTCTGGAGAGAATTTTAAAAGCTTCAAGAGAATTTCAACAATTTTGAGAGGGATTTGAAAAGTTTCAATGGGAATGGGAAGAATTGGGACAAAAATTGGAAAATTTTTAAGGGACTTTGAAAAAATTTCAACTGGAATTTTAGCCAATTTTTAATGTGAAATTGTAAACATGTGGACATGGATTTTGAAAATTCTAGAGAGAATTTTAAAAGCTTCAAGAGAATTTCAACAATTTTGAGAGGGATTTGAAAAGTTTCAATGGGAATGGGAAGAATTGGGACAAAAATTGGAAAATTTTTAAGGGACTTTGAAAAAATTTCAACTGGAATTTTAGCCATTTTTTGACGTGAAATTGTAAACATGTGGACATGGATTTTGAAAATTCTAGAGAGAATTTTAAAAGCTTCAAGAGAATTTCAACAATTTTGAGAGGGATTTGAAAAGTTTCAATGGGAATGGGAAGAATTGGGACAAAAATTGGAAAATTTTTAAGGGACTTTGAAAAAATTTCAACTGGAATTTTAGCCATTTTTTGACGTGAAATTGTAACCATGTGGACATGGATTTTGAAAATTCTAGAGAGAATTTTAAAAACTTCAACAGAATTTCAACAATTTGGAGAGGGATTTGAAAAGTTTCAATGGGAATGGGAAGAATTGGGACAAAAATTGGAAAATTTTTAAGGGACTTTGAAAAAATTTCAACTGGAATTTTAGCCATTTTTTGACGTGAAATTGTAACCATGTGGACATGGATTTTGAAAATTCTAGAGAGAATTTTAAAAGCTTCAAGAGAATTTCAACAATTTTGAGAGGGATTTGAAAAGTTTCAATGGGAATGGGAAGAATTGGGACAAAAATTGGAAAATTTTTAAGGGACTTTGAAAAAATTTCAACTGGAATTTTAGCCATTTTTTGACGTGAAATTGTAAACATGTGGACATGGATTTTGAAAATTCTAGAGAGAATTTTAAAAGCTTCAAGAGAATTTCAACAATTTTGAGAGGGATTTGAAAAGTTTCAATGGGAATGGGAAGAATTGAGACAAAAATTGGAAAATTTTTAAGGGACTTTGAAAAAATTTCAACTGGAATTTTAGCCATTTTTTGACGTGAAATTGTAAACATGTGGACATGGATTTTGAAAATTCTGGAGAGAATTCTAAAAGCTTCAAGAGAATTTCAACAATTTGGAGAGGGATTTGAAAAGTTTCAATGGGAATGGGAAGAATTGGGACAAAAATTGGAAAATTTTTAAGGGACTTTGAAAACATTTCAACTGGAATTTTAGCCATTTTTTTATGTGAAATTGTAACCATGTGGACATGGATTTTGAAAATTCTAGAGAGAATTTGAAAAGCTTCAAGAGAATTTCAACAATTTTGAGAGGGATTTGAAAAGTTTCAATGGGAATGGGAAGAATTGGGACAAAAATTGGAAAATTTTTAAGGGACTTTGAAAAAATTTCAACTGGAATTTTAGCCATTTTTTGACGTGAAATTGTAAACATGTGGACATGGATTTTGAAAATTCTAGAGAGAATTTTAAAAGCTTCAAGAGAATTTCAACAATTTGGAGAGGGATTTGAAAAGTTTCAATGGGAATGGGAAGAATTGGGACAAAAATTGGAAAATTTTTAAGGGACTTTGAAAAAATTTCAACTGGAATTTTAGCCATTTTTTGACGTGAAATTGTAAACATGGGGACATGGATTTTGAAAATTCTAGAGAGAATTTTAAAAGCTTCAAGAGAATTTCAACAATTTGGAGAGGGATTTGAAAAGTTTCAATGGGAATGGGAAGAATTGGGACAAAAATTGGAAAATTTTTAAGGGACTTTGAAAAAATTTCAACGGGAATTTTAGCCATTTTTTGACGTGCAATTGTAAACATGTGGACATGGATTTTGAAAATTCTAGAGAGAATTTTAAAAGCTTCAAGAGAATTTCAACAATTTTGAGAGGGATTTGAAAAGTTTCAATGGGAATGGGAAGAATTGGGACAAAAATTGGAAAATTTTTAAGGGACTTTGAAAAAATTTCAACTGGAATTTTAGCCATTTTTTGACGTGAAATTGTAACCATGTGGACATGGATTTTGAAAATTCTAGAGAGAATTTTAAAAGCTTCAAGAGAATTTCAACAATTTTGAGAGGGATTTGAAAAGTTTCAATGGGAATGGGAAGAATTGGGACAAAAATTGGAAAATTTTTAAGGGACTTTGAAAAAATTTCAACTGGAATTTTAGCCATTTTTTGACGTGAAATTGTAAACATGTGGACATGGATTTTGAAAATTCTAGAGAGAATTTTAAAAGCTTCAAGAGAATTTCAACAATTTTGAGAGGGATTTGAAAAGTTTCAATGGGAATGGGAAGAATTGGGACAAAAATTGGAAAATTTTTAAGGGACTTTGAAAAAATTTCAACTGGAATTTTAGCCATTTTTTGACGTGAAATTGTAAACATGTGGACATGGATTTTGAAAATTCTAGAGAGAATTTTAAAAGCTTCAAGAGAATTTCAACAATTTTGAGAGGGATTTGAAAAGTTTCAATGGGAATGGGAAGAATTGGGACAAAAATTGGAAAATTTTTAAGGGACTTTGAAAAAATTTCAACGGGAATTTTAGCCATTTTTTTATGTGAAATTGTAAACATGTGGACATGGATTTTGAAAATTCTAGAGAGAATTTTAAAAGCTTCAAGAGAATTTCAACAATTTTGAGAGGGATTTGAAAAGTTTCAATGGGAATGGGAAGAATTGAGACAAAAATTGGAAAATTTTTAAGGGACTTTGAAAAAATTTCAACTGGAATTTTAGCCATTTTTTGACGTGAAATTGTAAACATGTGGACATGGATTTTGAAAATTCTGGAGAGAATTTTAAAAGCTTCAAGAGAATTTCAACAATTTTGAGAGGGATTTGAAAAGTTTCAATGGGAATGAAGAATTTTGGGACAAAAATTGGAAAATTTTTAAGGGACTTTGAAAAAATTTCAACTGGAATTTTAGCCAATTTTTAATGTGAAATTGTAAACATGTGGACATGGATTTTGAAAATTCTAGAGAGAATTTTAAAAGCTTCAAGAGAATTTCAACAATTTTGAGAGGGATTTGAAAAGTTTCAATGGGAATGGGAAGAATTGGGACAAAAATTGGAAAATTTTTAAGGGACTTTGAAAAAATTTCAACGGGAATTTTAGCCATTTTTTGACGTGAAATTGTAAACATGTGGACATGGATTTTGAAAATTCTAGAGAGAATTTTAAAAGCTTCAAGAGAATTTCAACAATTTTGAGAGGGATTTGAAAAGTTTCAATGGGAATGGGAAGAATTGGGACAAAAATTGGAAAATTTTTAAGGGACTTTGAAAAAATTTCAACGGGAATTTTAGCCATTTTTTGACGTGAAATTGTAAACATGTGGACATGGATTTTGAAAATTCTAGAGAGAATTTTAAAAGCTTCAAGAGAATTTCAACAATTTTGAGAGGGATTTGAAAAGTTTCAATGGGAATGGGAAGAATTGGGACAAAAATTGGAAAATTTTGAAGGGACTTTGAAAAAATTTCAACTGGAATTTTAGCCATTTTTTGACGTGAAATTGTAACCATGTGGACATGGATTTTGAAAATTCTAGAGAGAATTTTAAAAGCTTCAAGAGAATTTCAACAATTTTGAGAGGGATTTGAAAAGTTTCAATGGGAATGGGAAGAATTGGGACAAAAATTGGAAAATTTTTAAGGGACTTTGAAAAAATTTCAACTGGAATTTTAGCCATTTTTTGACGTGAAATTGTAAACATGTGGACATGGATTTTGAAAATTCTAGAGAGAATTTTAAAAGCTTCAAGAGAATTTCAACAATTTTGAGAGGGATTTGAAAAGTTTCAATGGGAATGGGAAGAATTGAGACAAAAATTGGAAAATTTTTAAGGGACTTTGAAAAAATTTCAACTGGAATTTTAGCCATTTTTTGACGTGAAATTGTAAACATGTGGACATGGATTTTGAAAATTCTGGAGAGAATTCTAAAAGCTTCAAGAGAATTTCAACAATTTTGAGAGGGATTTGAAAAGTTTCAATGGGAATGGGAAGAATTGGGACAAAAATTGGAAAATTTTTAAGGGACTTTGAAAACATTTCAACTGGAATTTTAGCCATTTTTTTATGTGAAATTGTAAACATGTGGACATGGATTTTGAAAATTCTAGAGAGAATTTGAAAAGCTTCAAGAGAATTTCAACAATTTTGAGAGGGATTTGAAAAGTTTCAATGGGAATGGGAAGAATTGGGACAAAAATTGGAAAATTTTTAAGGGACTTTGAAAAAATTTCAACTGGAATTTTAGCCATTTTTTGACGTGAAATTGTAAACATGTGGACATGGATTTTGAAAATTCTAGAGAGAATTTTAAAAGCTTCAAGAGAATTTCAACAATTTTGAGAGGGATTTGAAAAGTTTCAATGGGAATGGGAAGAATTGGGACAAAAATTGGAAAATTTTTAAGGGACTTTGAAAAAATTTCAACTGGAATTTTAGCCATTTTTTGACGTGAAATTGTAAACATGGGGACATGGATTTTGAAAATTCTAGAGAGAATTTTAAAAGCTTCAAGAGAATTTCAACAATTTTGAGAGGGATTTGAAAAGTTTCAATGGGAATGGGAAGAATTGGGACAAAAATTGGAAAATTTTTAAGGGACTTTGAAAAAATTTCAACGGGAATTTTAGCCATTTTTTTATGTGAAATTGTAAACATGTGGACATGGATTTTGAAAATTCTAGAGAGAATTTGAAAAGCTTCAAGAGAATTTCAACAATTTTGAGAGGGATTTGAAAAGTTTCAATGGGAATGGGAAGAATTGGGACAAAAATTGGAAAATTTTTAAGGGACTTTGAAAAAATTTCAACTGGAATTTTAGCCATTTTTTGACGTGAAATTGTAAACATGTGGACATGGATTTTGAAAATTCTAGAGAGAATTTTAAAAGCTTCAAGAGAATTTCAACAATTTTGAGAGGGATTTGAAAAGTTTCAATGGGAATGGGAAGAATTGGGACAAAAATTGGAAAATTTTTAAGGGACTTCGAAAAAATTTCAACGGGAATTTTAGCCATGTTTTGACGTGAAATTGTAAACATGTGGACATGGATTTTGAAAATTCTAGAGAGAATTTTAAAAGCTTCAAGAGAATTTCAACAATTTTGAGAGGGATTTGAAAAGTTTCAATGGGAATGGGAAGAATTGGGACCAAAATTGGAAAATTTTTAAGGGACTTTGAAAAAATTTCAACGGGAATTTTAGCCATTTTTTTATGTGAAATTGTAAACATGTGGACATGGATTTTGAAAATTCTAGAGAGAATTTTAAAAGCTTCAAGAGAATTTCAACAATTTTGAGAGGGATTTGAAAAGTTTCAATG
>NW_028116156.1:0-32777 GCF_964273445.1 Streptopelia decaocto
AAAAATTTCAACTGGAATTTTAGCCATTTTTTTATGTGAAATTGTAAACATGTGGCCATGGATTTTGAAAATTCTAGAGAGAATTTTAAAAGCTTCAAGAGAATTTCAAGAATTTTGAGAGGGATTTGAAAAGTTTCAATGGGAATGGGAAGAATGGGGACAAAAATTGGAAAATTTTTCAGGGACTTTGAAAAAATTTCAACTGGAATTTTAGCAATTTTTTTATGTGAAATTGTAAACATGTGGCCATGGATTTTGAAAATTCTAGAGAGAATTTTAAAAGCTTCAAGAGAATTTCAACAATTTTGAGAGGGATTTGAAAAGTTTCAATGGGAATGGGAAGAATGGGGACAAAAATTGGAAAATTTTTAAGGGACTTTGAAAAAATTTCAACTGGAATTTTAGCATTTTTTTTACATGAAATTGTAAACATGTGGACATGGATTTTGAAAATTCTAGAGAGAATTTTAAAAGCTTCAAGAGAATTTCAACAATTTTGAGAGGGATTTGAAAAGTTTCAATGGGAATGGGAAGAATTGGGACAAAAATTGGAAAATTTTGAAGGGACTTTGAAAAAATTTCAACTGGAATTTTAGCCATTTTTTTACGTGAAATTGTAAACATGTGGACATGGATTTTGAAAATTCTAGAGAGAATTTTAAAAGCTTCAAGAGAATTTCAACAATTTTGAGAGGGATTTGAAAAGTTTCAATGGGAATGGGAAGAATTGGGACAAAAATTGGAAAATTTTTAAGGGACTTTGAAAAAATTTCAACTGGAATTTTAGCCATTTTTTTACGTGAAATTGTGAACATGTGGACATGGATTTTGAAAATTCTAGAGAGAATTTTAAAAGCTTCAAGAGAATTTCAACAATTTTGAGAGGGATTTGAAAAGTTTCAATGGGAATGGGAAGAATTGGGACAAAAATTGGAAAACTTTTAAGGGACTTTGAAAAAATTTCAACTGGAATTTTAGCAATTTTTTATGTGAAATTGTAAACATGTGGACATGGATTTTGAAAATTCTAGAGAGAATTTTAAAAGCTTCAACAGAATTTCAACAATTTTGAGAGGGATTTGAAAAGTTTCAATGGGAATGGGAAGAATTGGGACAAAAATTGGAAAATTTTTAAGGGACTTTGAAAAAATTTCAACTGGAATTTTAGCCATTTTTTGACGTGAAATTGTAAACATGTGGCCATGGATTTTGAAAATTCTAGAGAGAATTTTTAAAGCTTCAAGAGAATTTCAACAATTTTGAGAGGGATTTGAAAAGTTTCAATGGGAATGGGAAGAATTGGGACAAAAAATGGAAAATTTTTAAGGGACTTTGAAAAAATTTCAACTGGTATTTTAGCATTTTTTTTACGTGAAATTGTAGACATGTGGACATGGATTTTGAAAATTCTAGAGAGAATTTTAAAAGCTTCAACAGAATTTCAACAATTTTGAGAGGGATTTGAAAAGTTTCAATGAGAATGGGAAGAATTGGGACAAAAATTGGAAAATTTTTAAGGGACTTTGAAAAAATTTCAACTGGAATTTTAGCCATTTTTTGACGTGAAATTGTAAACATGTGGCCATGGATTTTGAAAATTCTAGAGAGAATTTTAAAAGCTTTAACAGAATTTCTACAATTTTGAGAGGGATTTGAAAAGTTTCAATGGGAATGGGAAGAATGGGGACAAAAATTGGAAAATTTTTCAGGGACTTTGAAAAAATTTCAACTGGAATTTTAGCAATTTTTTTATGTGAAATTGTAAACATGTGGCCATGGATTTTGAAAATTCTAGAGAGAATTTTAAAAGCTTCAAGAGAATTTCAACAATTTTGAGAGGGATTTGAAAAGTTTCAATGGGAATGGGAAGAATGGGGACAAAAATGGGAAAATTTTTAAGGGACTTTGAAAAAATTTCAACTGGAATTTTAGCATTTTTTTTACATGAAATTGTAAACATGTGGACATGGATTTTGAAAATTCTAGAGAGAATTTTAAAAGCTTCAAGAGAATTTCAACAATTTGGAGAGGGATTTGAAAAGTTTCAATGGGAATGGGAAGAATTGGGACAAAAATTGGAAAATTTTTAAGGGACTTTGAAAAAATTTCAACTGGAATTTTAGCAATTTTTTACGTGAAATTGTAAACATGTGGCCATGGATTTTGAAAATTCTAGAGAGAATTTTAAAAGCTTTAACAGAATTTCTACAATTTTGAGAGGGATTTGAAAAGTTTCAATGGGAATGGGAAGAATTGGGACAAAAATTGGAAAACTTTTAAGGGACTTTGAAAAAATTTCAACTGGAATTTTAGCAATTTTTTTATGTGAAATTGTAAACATGTGGACATGGATTTTGAAAATTCTAGAGAGAATTTTAAAAGCTTCAACAGAATTTCAACACTTTTGAGAGGGATTTGAAAAGTTTCAATGGGAATGGGAAGAATTGGGACAAAAATTGGAAAATTTTTAAGGGACTTTGAAAAAATTTCAACTGGAATTTTAGCCATTTTTTGACGTGAAATTGTAAACATGTGGCCATGGATTTTGAAAATTCTAGAGAGAATTTTAAAAGCTTCAACAGAATTTCAACACTTTTGAGAGGGATTTGAAAAGTTTCAATGGGAATGGGAAGAATTGGGACAAAAATTGGAAAATTTTTAAGGGACTTTGAAAAAATTTCAACTGGAATTTTAGCCATTTTGTTACGTGAAATTGTAAACATGTGGACATGGATTTTGAAAATTCTAGAGAGAATTTTAAAAGCTTCAAGAGAATTTCAACAATTTTGAGAGGGATTTGAAAAGTTTCAATGGGAATGGGAAGAATTGGGACAAAAATGGGAAAATTTTTAAGGGACTTTGAAAAAATTTCAACTGGAATTTTAGCCATTTTTTGACGTGAAATTGTAAACATGTGGCCATGGATTTTGAAAATTCTAGAGAGAATTTTAAAAGCTTCAAGAGAATTTCAACACTTTTGAGAGGGATTTGAAAAGTTTCAATGGGAATGGGAAGAATTGGGACAAAAATTGGAAAATTTTTAAGGGACTTTGAAAAATTTTCAACTGGAATTTTAGCATTTTTTTTACGTGAAATTGTAAACATGTGGCCATGGATTTTGAAAATTCTAGAGAGAATTTTAAAAGCTTCAAGAGAATTTCAACAATTTGGAGAGGGATTTGAAAAGTTTCAATGGGAATGGGAAGAATTGGGACAAAAAATGGAAAATTTTTAAGGGACTTTGAAAAAATTTCAACTGGAATTTTAGCATTTTTTTTACGTGAAATTGTAAACATGTGGACATGGATTTTGAAAATTCTAGAGAGAATTTTAAAAGCTTCAAGAGAATTTCAACAATTTTGAGAGGGATTTGAAAAGTTTCAATGGGAATGGGAAGAATTGGGACAAAAATTGGAAAACTTTTAAGGGACTTTGAAAAAATTTCAACTGGAATTTTAGCAATTTTTTTATGTGAAATTGTAAACATGTGGACATGGATTTTGAAAATTCTAGAGAGAATTTTAAAAGCTTCAACAGAATTTCAACAATTTTGAGAGGGATTTGAAAAGTTTCAATGGGAATGGGAAGAATTGGGACAAAAATTGGAAAATTTTTAAGGGACTTTGAAAAAATTTCAACTGGAATTTTAGCCATTTTTTGACGTGAAATTGTAAACATGTGGCCATGGATTTTGAAAATTCTAGAGAGAATTTTAAAAGCTTCAAGAGAATTTCAACAATTTTGAGAGGGATTTGAAAAGTTTCAATGGGAATGGGAAGAATTGGGACAAAAAATGGAAAATTTTTAAGGGACTTTGAAAAAATTTCAACTGGAATTTTAGCATTTTTTTTACGTGAAATTGTAGACATGTGGACATGGATTTTGAAAATTCTAGAGAGAATTTTAAAAGCTTCAACAGAATTTCAACAATTTTGAGAGGGATTTGAAAAGTTTCAATGAGAATGGGAAGAATTGGGACAAAAATTGGAAAATTTTTAAGGGACTTTGAAAAAATTTCAACTGGAATTTTAGCCATTTTTTGACGTGAAATTGTAAACATGTGGCCATGGATTTTGAAAATTCTAGAGAGAATTTTAAAAGCTTTAACAGAATTTCTACAATTTTGAGAGGGATTTGAAAAGTTTCAATGGGAATGGGAAGAATGGGGACAAAAATTGGAAAATTTTTCAGGGACTTTGAAAAAATTTCAACTGGAATTTTAGCAATTTTTTTATGTGAAATTGTAAACATGTGGCCATGGATTTTGAAAATTCTAGAGAGAATTTTAAAAGCTTCAAGAGAATTTCAACAATTTTGAGAGGGATTTGAAAAGTTTCAATGGGAATGGGAAGAATGGGGACAAAAATGGGAAAATTTTTAAGGAACTTTGAAAAAATTTCAACTGGAATTTTAGCATTTTTTTTACATGAAATTGTAAACATGTGGACATGGATTTTGAAAATTCTAGAGAGAATTTTAAAAGCTTCAAGAGAATTTCAACAATTTGGAGAGGGATTTGAAAAGTTTCAATGGGAATGGGAAGAATTGGGACAAAAATTGGAAAATTTTTAAGGGACTTTGAAAAAATTTCAACTGGAATTTTAGCAATTTTTTTACGTGAAATTGTAAACATGTGGCCATGGATTTTGAAAATTCTAGAGAGAATTTTAAAAGCTTTAACAGAATTTCTACAATTTTGAGAGGGATTTGAAAAGTTTCAATGGGAATGGGAAGAATTGGGACAAAAATTGGAAAACTTTTAAGGGACTTTGAAAAAATTTCAACTGGAATTTTAGCAATTTTTTTATGTGAAATTGTAAACATGTGGACATGGATTTTGAAAATTCTAGAGAGAATTTTAAAAGCTTCAACAGAATTTCAACACTTTTGAGAGGGATTTGAAAAGTTTCAATGGGAATGGGAAGAATTGGGACAAAAATTGGAAAATTTTTAAGGGACTTTGAAAAAATTTCAACTGGAATTTTAGCCATTTTTTGACGTGAAATTGTAAACATGTGGCCATGGATTTTGAAAATTCTAGAGAGAATTTTAAAAGCTTCAACAGAATTTCAACACTTTTGAGAGGGATTTGAAAAGTTTCAATGGGAATGGGAAGAATTGGGACAAAAATTGGAAAATTTTTAAGGGACTTTGAAAAAATTTCAACTGGAATTTTAGCCATTTTGTTACGTGAAATTGTAAACATGTGGACATGGATTTTGAAAATTCTAGAGAGAATTTTAAAAGCTTCAAGAGAATTTCAACAATTTGGAGAGGGATTTGAAAAGTTTCAATGGGAATGGGAAGAATTGGGACAAAAATGGGAAAATTTTTAAGGGACTTTGAAAAAATTTCAACTGGAATTTTAGCCATTTTTTGACGTGAAATTGTAAACATGTGGCCATGGATTTTGAAAATTCTAGAGAGAATTTTAAAAGCTTCAAGAGAATTTCAACACTTTTGAGAGGGATTTGAAAAGTTTCAATGGGAATGGGAAGAATTGGGACAAAAATTGGAAAATTTTTAAGGGACTTTGAAAAATTTTCAACTGGAATTTTAGCATTTTTTTTACGTGAAATTGTAAACATGTGGACATGGATTTTGAAAATTCTAGAGAGAATTTTAAAAGCTTCAAGAGAATTTCAACAATTTGGAGAGGGATTTGAAAGTTTCAATGGGAATGGGAAGAATTGGGACAAAAAATGGAAAATTTTTAAGGGACTTTGAAAAAATTTCAACTGGAATTTTAGCATTTTTTTTACGTGAAATTGTAAACATGTGGACATGGATTTTGAAAATTCTAGAGAGAATTTTAAAAGCTTCAACAGAATTTCAACAATTTTGAGAGGGATTTGAAAAGTTTCAATGGGAATGGGAAGAATTGGGACAAAAATTGGAAAATTTATAAGGGACTTTGAAAAAATTTCAACTGGAATTTTAGCCATTTTTTTATGTGAAATTGTAAACATGTGGCCATGGATTTTGAAAATTCTAGAGAGAATTTTAAAAGCTTCAAGAGAATTTCAACAATTTTGAGAGGGATTTGAAAAGTTTCAATGGGAATGGGAAGAATTGGGACAAAAATTGGAAATTTTTTAAGGGACTTTGAAAAAATTTCAACTGGAATTTTAGCCATTTTTTGACGTGAAATTGTAAACATGTGGACATGGATTTTGAAAATTCTAGAGAGAATTTTAAAAGCTTCAAGAGAATTTCAACAATTTTGAGAGGGATTTGAAAAGTTTCAATGGGAATGGGAAGAATTGGGACAAAAATTGGAAAATTTTGAAGGGACTTTGAAAAAATTTCAACTGGAATTTTAGCCATTTTTTGACGTGAAATTGTAAACATGTGGACATGGATTTTGAAAATTCTAGAGAGAATTTTAAAAGCTTTAACAGAATTTCAACACTTTTGAGAGGGATTTGAAAAGTTTCAATGGGAATGGGAAGAATTGGGACAAAAATTGGAAAATTTTTAAGGGACTTTGAAAAAATTTCAACTGGAATTTTAGCAATTTTTTGACGTGAAATTGTAAACATGTGGCCATGGATTTTGAAAATTCTAGAGAGAATTTTAAAAGCTTCAAGAGAATTTCAACAATTTTGAGAGGGATTTGAAAAGTTTCAATGGGAATGGGAAGAATTGGGGACAAAAAATGGAAAATTTTTAAGGGACTTTGAAAAAATTTCAACTGGAATTTTAGCATTTTTTTTACGTGAAATTGTAAACATGTGGACATGGATTTTGAAAATTCTAGAGAGAATTTTAAAAGCTTCAAGAGAATTTCAACAATTTTGAGAGGGATTTGAAAAGTTTCAATGGGAATGGGAAGAATTGGGACAAAAATTGGAAAATTTATAAGGGACTTTGAAAAAATTTCAACTGGAATTTTAGCCATTTTTTTATGTGAAATTGTAAACATGTGGCCATGGATTTTGAAAATTCTAGAGAGAATTTTAAAAGCTTCAAGAGAATTTCAACAATTTTGAGAGGGATTTGAAAAGTTTCAATGGGAATGGGAAGAATTGGGACAAAAATTGGAAATTTTTTAAGGGACTTTGAAAAAATTTCAACTGGAATTTTAGCCATTTTTTGACGTGAAATTGTAAACATGTGGACATGGATTTTGAAAATTCTAGAGAGAATTTTAAAAGCTTCAAGAGAATTTCAACAATTTTGAGAGGGATTTGAAAAGTTTCAATGGGAATGGGAAGAATTGGGACAAAAATTGGAAAATTTTGAAGGGACTTTGAAAAAATTTCAACTGGAATTTTAGCCATTTTTTGATGTGAAATTGTAAACATGTGGACATGGATTTTGAAAATTCTAGAGAGAATTTTAAAAGCTTTAACAGAATTTCAACACTTTTGAGAGGGATTTGAAAAGTTTCAATGGGAATGGGAAGAATTGGGACAAAAATTGGAAAATTTTTAAGGGACTTTGAAAAAATTTCAACTGGAATTTTAGCAATTTTTTGACGTGAAATTGTAAACATGTGGCCATGGATTTTGAAAATTCTAGAGAGAATTTTAAAAGCTTCAAGAGAATTTCAACAATTTTGAGAGGGATTTGAAAAGTTTCAATGGGAATGGGAAGAATTGGGACAAAAAATGGAAAATTTTTAAGGGACTTTGAAAAAATTTCAACTGGAATTTTAGCATTTTTTTACGTGAAATTGTAAACATGTGGACATGGATTTTGAAAATTCTAGAGAGAATTTTAAAAGCTTCAAGAGAATTTCAACAATTTTGAGAGGGATTTGAAAAGTTTCAATGGGAATGGGAAGAATTGGGACAAAAATTGGAAAATTTTTAAGGGACTTTGAAAAAATTTCAACTGGAATTTTAGCCATTTTTTTATGTGAAATTGTAAACATGTGGCCATGGATTTTGAAAATTCTAGAGAGAATTTTAAAAGCTTCAAGAGAATTTCAAGAATTTTGAGAGGGATTTGAAAAGTTTCAATGGGAATGGGAAGAATGGGGACAAAAATTGGAAAATTTTTCAGGGACTTTGAAAAAATTTCAACTGGAATTTTAGCAATTTTTTTATGTGAAATTGTAAACATGTGGCCATGGATTTTGAAAATTCTAGAGAGAATTTTAAAAGCTTCAAGAGAATTTCAACAATTTTGAGAGGGATTTGAAAAGTTTCAATGGGAATGGGAAGAATGGGGACAAAAATTGGAAAATTTTTAAGGGACTTTGAAAAAATTTCAACTGGAATTTTAGCATTTTTTTTACATGAAATTGTAAACATGTGGACATGGATTTTGAAAATTCTAGAGAGAATTTTAAAAAGCTTCAAGAGAATTTCAACAATTTTGAGAGGGATTTGAAAAGTTTCAATGGGAATGGGAAGAATTGGGACAAAAATTGGAAAATTTTTAAGGGACTTTGAAAAAATTTCAACTGGAATTTTAGCCATTTTTTTACGTGAAATTGTAAACATGTGGACATGGATTTTGAAAATTCTAGAGAGAATTTTAAAAGCTTCAAGAGAATTTCAACAATTTTTGAGAGGGATTTGAAAAGTTTCAATGGGAATGGGAAGAATTGGGACAAAAATTGGAAAATTTTTAAGGGACTTTGAAAAAATTTCAACTGGAATTTTAGCCATTTTTTTACGTGAAATTGTGAACATGTGGACATGGATTTTGAAAATTCTAGAGAGAATTTTAAAAGCTTCAAGAGAATTTCAACAATTTTGAGAGGGATTTGAAAAGTTTCAATGGGAATGGGAAGAATTGGGACAAAAAATGGAAAATTTTTAAGGGACTTTGAAAAAATTTCAACTGGAATTTTAGCATTTTTTTTACGTGAAATTGTAAACATGTGGACATGGATTTTGAAAATTCTAGAGAGAATTTTAAAAGCTTCAACAGAATTTCAACAATTTTGAGAGGGATTTGAAAAGTTTCAATGAGAATGGCAAGAATTGGGACAAAAATTGGAAAATTTTTAAGGGACTTTGAAAAAATTTCAACTGGAATTTTAGCCATTTTTTTATGTGAAATTGTAAACATGTGGACATGGATTTTGAAAATTCTAGAGAGAATTTTAAAAGCTTCAAGAGAATTTCAAGAATTTTGAGAGGGATTTGAAAAGTTTCAATGGGAATGGGAAGAATTGGGACAAAAATTGGAAAATTTTTCAGGGACTTTGAAAAAATTTCAACTGGAATTTTAGCAATTTTTTGACGTGAAATTGTAAACATGTGGCCATGGATTTTGAAAATTCTAGAGAGAATTTTAAAAGCTTTAACAGAATTTCTACAATTTTGAGAGGGATTTGAAAAGTTTCAATGGGAATGGGAAGAATGGGGACAAAAATTGGAAAATTTTTCAGGGACTTTGAAAAAATTTCAACTGGAATTTTAGCCATTTTTTTATGTGAAATTGTAAACATGTGGCCATGGATTTTGAAAATTCTAGAGAGAATTTTAAAAGCTTCAAGAGAATTTCAACAATTTTGAGAGGGATTTGAAAAGTTTCAATGGGAATGGGAAGAATTGGGACAAAAATTGGAAAATTTTTAAGGGACTTTGAAAAAATTTCAACTGGAATTTTAGCCATTTTTTTACGTGAAATTGTGAACATGTGGACATGGATTTTGAAAATTCTAGAGAGAATTTTAAAAGCTTCAAGAGAATTTCAACAATTTTGAGAGGGATTTGAAAAGTTGCAATGGGAATGGGAAGAATTGGGACAAAAAATGGAAAATTTTTAAGGGACTTTGAAAAAATTTCAACTGGAATTTTAGCATTTTTTTTACGTGAAATTGTAAACATGTGGACATGGATTTTGAAAATTCTAGAGAGAATTTTAAAAGCTTCAACAGAATTTCAACAATTTTGAGAGGGATTTGAAAAGTTTCAATGGGAATGGGAAGAATTGGGACAAAAATTGGAAAATTTTTAAGGGACTTTGAAAAAATTTCAACTGGAATTTTAGCAATTTTTTTATGTGAAATTGTAAACATGTGGCCATGGATTTTGAAAATTCTAGAGAGAATTTTAAAAGCTTCAAGAGAATTTCAAGAATTTTGAGAGGGATTTGAAAAGTTTCAATGGGAATGGGAAGAATTGGGACAAAAATTGGAAAATTTTTCAGGGACTTTGAAAAAATTTCAACTGGAATTTTAGCAATTTTTTTATGTGAAATTGTAAACATGTGGCCATGGATTTTGAAAATTCTAGAGAGAATTTTAAAAGCTTTAACAGAATTTCTACAATTTTGAGAGGGATTTGAAAAGTTTCAATGGGAATGGGAAGAATGGGGACAAAAATTGGAAAATTTTTAAGGGACTTTGAAAAAATTTCAACTGGAATTTTAGCATTTTTTTTACATGAAATTGTAAACATGTGGACATGGATTTTGAAAATTCTAGAGAGAATTTTAAAAGCTTCAAGAGAATTTCAACAATTTTGAGAGGGATTTGAAAAGTTTCAATGGGAATGGAAGAATTGGGACAAAAATGGGAAAATTTTTAAGGGACTTTGAAAAAATTTCAACTGGAATTTTAGCAATTTTTTTACATGAAATTGTAAACATGTGGACATGGATTTTGAAAATTCTAGAGAGAATTTTAAAAGCTTCAAGAGAATTTCAACAATTTTGAGAGGGATTTGAAAAGTTTCAATGGGAATGGGAAGAATTGGGACAAAAATTGGAAAATTTTTAAGGGACTTTGAAAAAATTTCAACTGGAATTTTAGCCATTTTTTTACGTGAAATTGTGAACATGTGGACATGGATTTTGAAAATTCTAGAGAGAATTTTAAAAGCTTCAAGAGAATTTCAACAATTTGGAGAGGGATTTGAAAAGTTTCAATGGGAATGGGAAGAATTGGGACAAAAATGGGAAAATTTTTAAGGGACTTTGAAAAAATTTCAACTGGAATTTTAGCCATTTTTTGACGTGAAATTGTAAACATGTGGCCATGGATTTTGAAAATTCTAGAGAGAATTTTAAAAGCTTCAAGAGAATGTCAACAATTTTGAGAGGGATTTGAAAAGTTTCAATGGGAATGGGAAGAATTGGGACAAAAATTGGAAAATTTTTAAGGGACTTTGAAAAAATTTCAACTGGAATTTTAGCATTTTTTTTACGTGAAATTGTAAACATGTGGCCATGGATTTTGAAAATTCTAGAGAGAATTTTAAAAGCTTTAACAGAATTTCTACAATTTTGAGAGGGATTTGAAAAGTTTCAATGGGAATGGGAAGAATTGGGACAAAAATTGGAAAATTTTTCAGGGACTTTGAAAAAATTTCAACTGGAATTTTAGCCATTTTTTTACATGAAATTGTAAACATGTGGACATGGATTTTGAAAATTCTAGAGAGAATTTTAAAAGCTTCAAGAGAATTTCAACAATTTTGAGAGGGATTTGAAAAGTTTCAATGGGAATGGGAAGAATTGGGACAAAAATTGGAAAATTTTTAAGGGACTTTGAAAAAATTTCAACTGGAATTTTAGCATTTTTTTACGTGAAATTGTAAACATGTGGCCATGGATTTTGAAAATTCTAGAGAGAATTTTAAAAGCTTCAAGAGAATTTCAACAATTTTGAGAGGGATTTGAAAAGTTTCAATGGGAATGGGAAGAATTGGGACAAAAATTGGAAAATTTTTAAGGGACTTTGAAAAAATTTCAACTGGAATTTTAGCCATTTTGTTACGTGAAATTGTAAACATGTGGCCATGGATTTTGAAAATTCTAGAGAGAATTTTAAAAGCTTCAAGAGAATTTCAACAATTTTGAGAGGGATTTGAAAAGTTTCAATGGGAATGGGAAGAATTGGGACAAAAATTGGAAAATTTTTAAGGGACTTTGAAAAAATTTCAACTGGAATTTTAGCCATTTTTTGACGTGAAATTGTAAACATGTGGACATGGATTTTGAAAATTCTAGAGAGAATTTTAAAAGCTTCAACAGAATTTCAACACTTTTGAGAGGGATTTGAAAAGTTTCAATGGGAATGGGAAGAATTGGGACAAAAATTGGAAAATTTTTCAGGGACTTTGAAAAAATTTCAACTGGAATTTTAGCCATTTTTTGACGTGAAATTGTAAACATGTGGACATGGATTTTGAAAATTCTAGAGAGAATTTTAAAAGCTTCAAGAGAATTTCAACAATTTTGAGAGGGATTTGAAAAGTTTCAATGGGAATGGGAAGAATTGGGACAAAAATTGGAAAATTTTTAAGGGACTTTGAAAAAATTTCAACTGGAATTTTAGCCATTTTTTGACGTGAAATTGTAAACGTGTGGACATGGATTTTGAAAATTCTAGAGAGAATTTTAAAAGCTTCAACAGAATTTCAACACTTTTGAGAGGGATTTGAAAAGTTTCAATGGGAATGGGAAGAATTGGGACAAAAATTGGAAAATTTTTAAAGGACTTTGAAAAAATTTCAACTGGAATTTTAGCCATTTTATTACATGAAATTGTGAATATGTGGCCATGGATTTTGAAAATTCTAGAGAGAATTTTAAAAGCTTCAACAGAATTTCAACAATTTTGAGAGGGATTTGAAAAGTTTCAATGGGAATGGGAAGAATTGGGACAAAAATTGGAAAATTTTTAAGGGACTTTGAAAAAATTTCAACTGGAATTTTAGCCATTTTTTGACGTGAAATTGTAAACATGTGGCCATGGATTTTGAAAATTCTAGAGAGAATTTTAAAAGCTTCAACAGAATTTCAACAATTTTGAGAGGGATTTGAAAAGTTTCAATGGGAATGGGAAGAATTGGGACAAAAATTGGAAAATTTTTAAGGGACTTTGAAAAAATTTCAACTGGAATTTTAGCATTTTTTTTACGTGAAATTGTAAACATGTGGACATGGATTTTGAAAATTCTAGAGAGAATTTTAAAAGCTTCAACAGAATTTCAACAATTTTGAGAGGGATTTGAAAAGTTTCAATGGGAATGGGAAGAATTGGGACAAAAATGGGAAAATTTTTAAGGGACTTTGAAAAAATTTCAACTGGAATTTTAGCATTTTTTTTACGTGAAATTGTAAACATGTGGACATGGATTTTGAAAATTCTAGAGAGAATTTTAAAAGCTTTAACAGAATTTCTACAATTTTGAGAGGGATTTGAAAAGTTTCAATGGGAATGGGAAGAATTGGGACAAAAATTGGAAAATTTTTAAGGGACTTTGAAAAAATTTCAACTGGAATTTTAGCAATTTTTTGACGTGAAATTGTAAACATGTGGCCATGGATTTTGAAAATTCTAGAGAGAATTTTAAAAGCTTCAAGAGAATTTCAACAATTTTGAGAGGGATTTGAAAAGTTTCAATGGGAATGGGAAGAATTGGGACAAAAATTGGAAAATTTTTAAGGGACTTTGAAAAAATTTCAACTGGAATTTTAGCATTTTTTTTACGTGAAATTGTAAACATGTGGCCATGGATTTTGAAAATTCTAGAGAGAATTTTAAAAGCTTCAACAGAATTTCAACAATTTGGAGAGGGATTTGAAAAGTTTCAATGGGAATGGGAAGAATTGGGACAAAAATTGGAAAATTTTTAAGGGACTTTGAAAAAATTTCAACTGGAATTTTAGCCATTTTTTGACGTGAAATTGTAAACATGTGGCCATGGATTTTGAAAATTCTAGAGAGAATTTTAAAAGCTTTAACAGAATTTCAACAATTTTGAGAGGGATTTGAAAAGTTTCAATGGGAATGGGAAGAATTGGGACAAAAATTGGAAAATTTTTAAGGGACTTTGAAAAAATTTCAACTGGAATTTTAGCAATTTTTTGACGTGAAATTGTAAACATGTGGCCATGGATTTTGAAAATTCTAGAGAGAATTTTAAAAGCTTCAAGAGAATGTCAACAATTTTGAGAGGGATTTGAAAAGTTTCAATGGGAATGGGAAGAATTGGGACAAAAATTGGAAAATTTTTAAGGGACTTTGAAAAAATTTCAACTGGAATTTTAGCATTTTTTTTACGTGAAATTGTAAACATGTGGCCATGGATTTTGAAAATTCTAGAGAGAATTTTAAAAGCTTTAACAGAATTTCTACAATTTTGAGAGGGATTTGAAAAGTTTCAATGGGAATGGGAAGAATTGGGACAAAAATTGGAAAATTTTTCAGGGACTTTGAAAAAATTTCAACTGGAATTTTAGCCATTTTTTTACATGAAATTGTAAACATGTGGACATGGATTTTGAAAATTCTAGAGAGAATTTTAAAAGCTTCAAGAGAATTTCAACAATTTTGAGAGGGATTTGAAAAGTTTCAATGGGAATGGGAAGAATTGGGACAAAAATTGGAAAATTTTTAAGGGACTTTGAAAAAATTTCAACTGGAATTTTAGCATTTTTTTTACGTGAAATTGTAAACATGTGGCCATGGATTTTGAAAATTCTAGAGAGAATTTTAAAAGCTTCAAGAGAATTTCAACAATTTTGAGAGGGATTTGAAAAGTTTCAATGGGAATGGGAAGAATTGGGACAAAAATTGGAAAATTTTTAAGGGACTTTGAAAAAATTTCAACTGGAATTTTAGCCATTTTTTGACGTGAAATTGTAAACATGTGGCCATGGATTTTGAAAATTCTAGAGAGAATTTTAAAAGCTTCAAGAGAATTTCAACAATTTTGAGAGGGATTTGAAAAGTTTCAATGGGAATGGGAAGAATTGGGACAAAAATTGGAAAATTTTTAAGGGACTTTGAAAAAATTTCAACTGGAATTTTAGCCATTTTGTTACGTGAAATTGTAAACATGTGGCCATGGATTTTGAAAATTCTAGAGAGAATTTTAAAAGCTTCAAGAGAATTTCAACAATTTTGAGAGGGATTTGAAAAGTTTCAATGGGAATGGGAAGAATTGGGACAAAAATTGGAAAATTTTTAAGGGACTTTGAAAAAATTTCAACTGGAATTTTAGCCATTTTTTGACGTGAAATTGTAAACATGTGGACATGGATTTTGAAAATTCTAGAGAGAATTTTAAAAGCTTCAACAGAATTTCAACACTTTTGAGAGGGATTTGAAAAGTTTCAATGGGAATGGGAAGAATTGGGACAAAAATTGGAAAATTTTTCAGGGACTTTGAAAAAATTTCAACTGGAATTTTAGCCATTTTTTGACGTGAAATTGTAAACATGTGGCCATGGATTTTGAAAATTCTAGAGAGAATTTTAAAAGCTTCAAGAGAATTTCAACAATTTTGAGAGGGATTTGAAAAGTTTCAATGGGAATGGGAAGAATTGGGACAAAAATTGGAAAATTTTTAAGGGACTTTGAAAAAATTTCAACTGGAATTTTAGCCATTTTTTGACGTGAAATTGTAAACGTGTGGACATGGATTTTGAAAATTCTAGAGAGAATTTTAAAAGCTTCAACAGAATTTCAACACTTTTGAGAGGGATTTGAAAAGTTTCAATGGGAATGGGAAGAATTGGGACAAAAATTGGAAAATTTTTAAAGGACTTTGAAAAAATTTCAACTGGAATTTTAGCCATTTTTTTACATGAAATTGTGAACATGTGGCCATGGATTTTGAAAATTCTAGAGAGAATTTTAAAAGCTTCAACAGAATTTCAACAATTTTGAGAGGGATTTGAAAAGTTTCAATGGGAATGGGAAGAATTGGGACAAAAATTGGAAAATTTTTAAGGGACTTTGAAAAAATTTCAACTGGAATTTTAGCCATTTTTTGACGTGAAATTGTAAACATGTGGCCATGGATTTTGAATATTCTAGAGAGAATTTTAAAAGCTTCAACAGAATTTCAACAATTTTGAGAGGGATTTGAAAAGTTTCAATGGGAATGGGAAGAATTGGGACAAAAATTGGAAAATTTTTCAGGGACTTTGAAAAAATTTCAACTGGAATTTTAGCATTTTTTTTACGTGAAATTGTAAACATGTGGACATGGATTTTGAAAATTCTAGAGAGAATTTTAAAAGCTTCAACAGAATTTCAACAATTTTGAGAGGGATTTGAAAAGTTTCAATGGGAATGGGAAGAATTGGGACAAAAATGGGAAAATTTTTAAGGGACTTTGAAAAAATTTCAACTGGAATTTTAGCATTTTTTTTACGTGAAATTGTAAACATGTGGACATGGATTTTGAAAATTCTAGAGAGAATTTTAAAAGCTTTAACAGAATTTCTACAATTTTGAGAGGGATTTGAAAAGTTTCAATGGGAATGGGAAGAATTGGGACAAAAATTGGAAAATTTTTCAGGGACTTTGAAAAAATTTCAACTGGAATTTTAGCAATTTTTTGACGTGAAATTGTAAACATGTGGCCATGGATTTTGAAAATTCTAGAGAGAATTTTAAAAGCTTCAAGAGAATTTCAACAATTTTGAGAGGGATTTGAAAAGTTTCAATGGGAATGGGAAGAATTGGGACAAAAATTGGAAAATTTTTAAGGGACTTTGAAAAAATTTCAACTGGAATTTTAGCATTTTTTTTACGTGAAATTGTAAACATGTGGCCATGGATTTTGAAAATTCTAGAGAGAATTTTAAAAGCTTCAAGAGAATTTCAACAATTTTGAGAGGGATTTGAAAAGTTTCAATGGGAATGGGAAGAATTGGGACAAAAATTGGAAAATTTTTAAGGGACTTTGAAAAAATTTCAACTGGAATTTTAGCCATTTTTTTACGTGAAATTGTAAACATGTGGACATGGATTTTGAAAATTCTAGAGAGAATTTTAAAAGCTTTAACAGAATTTCAACAATTTTGAGAGGGATTTGAAAAGTTTCAATGGGAATGGGAAGAATTGGGACAAAAATTGGAAAATTTTTAAGGGACTTTGAAAAAATTTCAACTGGAATTTTAGCCATTTTGTTACGTGAAATTGTAAACATGTGGCCATGGATTTTGAAAATTCTAGAGAGAATTTTAAAAGCTTCAAGAGAATTTCAACAATTTTGAGAGGGATTTGAAAAGTTTCAATGGGAATGGGAAGAATTGGGACAAAAATTGGAAAATTTTTAAGGGACTTTGAAAAAATTTCAACTGGAATTTTAGCCATTTTTTGACGTGAAATTGTAAACATGTGGCCACGGATTTTGAAAATTCTAGAGAGAATTTTAAAAGCTTCAAGAGAATTTCAACAATTTTGAGAGGGATTTGAAAAGTTTCAATGGGAATGGGAAGAATTGGGACAAAAATTGGAAAATTTTTAAAGGACTTTGAAAAAATTTCAACTGGAATTTTAGCAATTTTTTGACGTGAAATTGTAAACATGTGGCCATGGATTTTGAAAATTCTAGAGAGAATTTTAAAAGCTTCAAGAGAATTTCAACAATTTTGAGAGGGATTTGAAAAGTTTCAATGGGAATGGGAAGAATTGGGACAAAAATTGGAAAATTTTTAAGGGACTTTGAAAAAATTTCAACTGGAATTTTAGCCATTTTTTTACGTGAAATTGTGAACATGTGGACATGGATTTTGAAAATTCTAGAGAGAATTTTAAAAGCTTCAAGAGAATTTCAACAATTTTGAGAGGGATTTGAAAAGTTTCAATGGGAATGGGAAGAATTGGGACAAAAAATGGAAAATTTTTAAGGGACTTTGAAAAAATTTCAACTGGAATTTTAGCATTTTTTTTACGTGAAATTGTAAACATGTGGACATGGATTTTGAAAATTCTAGAGAGAATTTTAAAAGCTTCAACAGAATTTCAACAATTTTGAGAGGGATTTGAAAAGTTTCAATGAGAATGGCAAGAATTGGGACAAAAATTGGAAAATTTTTAAGGGACTTTGAAAAAATTTCAACTGGAATTTTAGCAATTTTTTTATGTGAAATTGTAAACATGTGGCCATGGATTTTGAAAATTCTAGAGAGAATTTTAAAAGCTTCAAGAGAATTTCAACAATTTTGAGAGGGATTTGAAAAGTTTCAATGGGAATGGGAAGAATTGGGACAAAAATTGGAAAATTTTTAAGGGACTTTGAAAAAATTTCAACTGGAATTTTAGCAATTTTTTGACGTGAAATTGTAAACATGTGGCCATGGATTTTGAAAATTCTAGAGAGAATTTTAAAAGCTTTAACAGAATTTCTACAATTTTGAGAGGGATTTGAAAAGTTTCAATGGGAATGGGAAGAATGGGGACAAAAATTGGAAAATTTTTCAGGGACTTTGAAAAAATTTCAACTGGAATTTTAGCCATTTTTTTATGTGAAATTGTAAACATGTGGCCATGGATTTTGAAAATTCTAGAGAGAATTTTAAAAGCTTCAAGAGAATTTCAACAATTTTGAGAGGGATTTGAAAAGTTTCAATGGGAATGGGAAGAATTGGGACAAAAATTGGAAAATTTTTAAGGGACTTTGAAAAAATTTCAACTGGAATTTTAGCCATTTTTTTACGTGAAATTGTGAACATGTGGACATGGATTTTGAAAATTCTAGAGAGAATTTTAAAAGCTTCAAGAGAATTTCAACAATTTTGAGAGGGATTTGAAAAGTTGCAATGGGAATGGGAAGAATTGGGACAAAAAATGGAAAATTTTTAAGGGACTTTGAAAAAATTTCAACTGGAATTTTAGCATTTTTTTTACGTGAAATTGTAAACATGTGGACATGGATTTTGAAAATTCTAGAGAGAATTTTAAAAGCTTCAACAGAATTTCAACAATTTTGAGAGGGATTTGAAAAGTTTCAATGGGAATGGGAAGAATTGGGACAAAAATTGGAAAATTTTTAAGGGACTTTGAAAAAATTTCAACTGGAATTTTAGCCATTTTTTTACGTGAAATTGTGAACATGTGGACATGGATTTTGAAAATTCTAGAGAGAATTTTAAAAGCTTCAAGAGAATTTCAACAATTTTGAGAGGGATTTGAAAAGTTTCAATGGGAATGGGAAGAATTGGGACAAAAATTGGAAAATTTTTAAGGGACTTTGAAAAAATTTCAACTGGAATTTTAGCATTTTTTTTACGTGAAATTGTAAACATGTGGACATGGATTTTGAAAATTCTAGAGAGAATTTTAAAAGCTTCAACAGAATTTCAACAATTTTGAGAGGGATTTGAAAAGTTTCAATGAGAATGGCAAGAATTGGGACAAAAATTGGAAAATTTTTAAGGGACTTTGAAAAAATTTCAACTGGAATTTTAGCAATTTTTTTATGTGAAATTGTAAACATGTGGCCATGGATTTTGAAAATTCTAGAGAGAATTTTAAAAGCTTCAAGAGAATTTCAACAATTTTGAGAGGGATTTGAAAAGTTTCAATGGGAATGGGAAGAATTGGGACAAAAATTGGAAAATTTTTAAGGGACTTTGAAAAAATTTCAACTGGAATTTTAGCAATTTTTTGACGTGAAATTGTAAACATGTGGCCATGGATTTTGAAAATTCTAGAGAGAATTTTAAAAGCTTTAACAGAATTTCTACAATTTTGAGAGGGATTTGAAAAGTTTCAATGGGAATGGGAAGAATGGGGACAAAAATTGGAAAATTTTTCAGGGACTTTGAAAAAATTTCAACTGGAATTTTAGCCATTTTTTTATGTGAAATTGTAAACATGTGGCCATGGATTTTGAAAATTCTAGAGAGAATTTTAAAAGCTTCAAGAGAATTTCAACAATTTTGAGAGGGATTTGAAAAGTTTCAATGGGAATGGGAAGAATTGGGACAAAAATTGGAAAATTTTTAAGGGACTTTGAAAAAATTTCAACTGGAATTTTAGCCATTTTTTTACGTGAAATTGTGAACATGTGGACATGGATTTTGAAAATTCTAGAGAGAATTTTAAAAGCTTCAAGAGAATTTCAACAATTTTGAGAGGGATTTGAAAAGTTGCAATGGGAATGGGAAGAATTGGGACAAAAAATGGAAAATTTTTAAGGGACTTTGAAAAAATTTCAACTGGAATTTTAGCATTTTTTTTACGTGAAATTGTAAACATGTGGACATGGATTTTGAAAATTCTAGAGAGAATTTTAAAAGCTTCAACAGAATTTCAACAATTTTGAGAGGGATTTGAAAAGTTTCAATGGGAATGGGAAGAATTGGGACAAAAATTGGAAAATTTTTAAGGGACTTTGAAAAAATTTCAACTGGAATTTTAGCAATTTTTTTATGTGAAATTGTAAACATGTGGCCATGGATTTTGAAAATTCTAGAGAGAATTTTAAAAGCTTTAACAGAATTTCTACAATTTTGAGAGGGATTTGAAAAGTTTCAATGGGAATGGGAAGAATTGGGACAAAAATGGGAAAATTTTTAAGGGACTTTGAAAAAATTTCAACTGGAATTTTAGCAATTTTTTTATGTGAAATTGTAAACATGTGGCCATGGATTTTGAAAATTCTAGAGAGAATTTTAAAAGCTTCAAGAGAATTTCAACAATTTTGAGAGGGATTTGAAAAGTTTCAATGGGAATGGGAAGAATGGGGACAAAAATTGGAAAATTTTTAAGGGACTTTGAAAAAATTTCAACTGGAATTTTAGCATTTTTTTTACATGAAATTGTAAACATGTGGACATGGATTTTGAAAATTCTAGAGAGAATTTTAAAAGCTTCAAGAGAATTTCAACAATTTTGAGAGGGATTTGAAAAGTTTCAATGGGAATGGGAAGAATTGGGACAAAAATTGGAAAATTTTTCAGGGACTTTGAAAAAATTTCAACTGGAATTTTAGCCATTTTTTGACGTGAAATTGTGAACATGTGGACATGGATTTTGAAAATTCTAGAGAGAATTTTAAAAGCTTCAAGAGAATTTCAACAATTTTGAGAGGGATTTGAAAAGTTTCAATGGGAATGGGAAGAATTGGGACAAAAATTGGAAAATTTTTAAGGGACTTTGAAAAAATTTCAACTGGAATTTTAGCCATTTTTTTACGTGAAATTGTGAACATGTGGACATGGATTTTGAAAATTCTAGAGAGAATTTTAAAAGCTTCAAGAGAATTTCAACAATTTTGAGAGGGATTTGAAAAGTTTCAATGGGAATGGGAAGAATTGGGACAAAAATTGGAAAATTTTTAAGGGACTTTGAAAAAATTTCAACTGGAATTTTAGCATTTTTTTTACGTGAAATTGTAAACATGTGGACATGGATTTTGAAAATTCTAGAGAGAATTTTAAAAGCTTCAACAGAATTTCAACAATTTTGAGAGGGATTTGAAAAGTTTCAATGAGAATGGCAAGAATTGGGACAAAAATTGGAAAATTTTTAAGGGACTTTGAAAAAATTTCAACTGGAATTTTAGCAATTTTTTTATGTGAAATTGTAAACATGTGGCCATGGATTTTGAAAATTCTAGAGAGAATTTTAAAAGCTTCAAGAGAATTTCAACAATTTTGAGAGGGATTTGAAAAGTTTCAATGGGAATGGGAAGAATTGGGACAAAAATTGGAAAATTTTTAAGGGACTTTGAAAAAATTTCAACTGGAATTTTAGCAATTTTTTGACGTGAAATTGTAAACATGTGGCCATGGATTTTGAAAATTCTAGAGAGAATTTTAAAAGCTTTAACAGAATTTCTACAATTTTGAGAGGGATTTGAAAAGTTTCAATGGGAATGGGAAGAATGGGGACAAAAATTGGAAAATTTTTCAGGGACTTTGAAAAAATTTCAACTGGAATTTTAGCCATTTTTTTATGTGAAATTGTAAACATGTGGCCATGGATTTTGAAAATTCTAGAGAGAATTTTAAAAGCTTCAAGAGAATTTCAACAATTTTGAGAGGGATTTGAAAAGTTTCAATGGGAATGGGAAGAATTGGGACAAAAATTGGAAAATTTTTAAGGGACTTTGAAAAAATTTCAACTGGAATTTTAGCCATTTTTTTACGTGAAATTGTGAACATGTGGACATGGATTTTGAAAATTCTAGAGAGAATTTTAAAAGCTTCAAGAGAATTTCAACAATTTTGAGAGGGATTTGAAAAGTTGCAATGGGAATGGGAAGAATTGGGACAAAAAATGGAAAATTTTTAAGGGACTTTGAAAAAATTTCAACTGGAATTTTAGCATTTTTTTTACGTGAAATTGTAAACATGTGGACATGGATTTTGAAAATTCTAGAGAGAATTTTAAAAGCTTCAACAGAATTTCAACAATTTTGAGAGGGATTTGAAAAGTTTCAATGGGAATGGGAAGAATTGGGACAAAAATTGGAAAATTTTTAAGGGACTTTGAAAAAATTTCAACTGGAATTTTAGCAATTTTTTTATGTGAAATTGTAAACATGTGGCCATGGATTTTGAAAATTCTAGAGAGAATTTTAAAAGCTTTAACAGAATTTCTACAATTTTGAGAGGGATTTGAAAAGTTTCAATGGGAATGGGAAGAATTGGGACAAAAATGGGAAAATTTTTAAGGGACTTTGAAAAAATTTCAACTGGAATTTTAGCAATTTTTTTATGTGAAATTGTAAACATGTGGCCATGGATTTTGAAAATTCTAGAGAGAATTTTAAAAGCTTCAAGAGAATTTCAACAATTTTGAGAGGGATTTGAAAAGTTTCAATGGGAATGGGAAGAATGGGGACAAAAATTGGAAAATTTTTAAGGGACTTTGAAAAAATTTCAACTGGAATTTTAGCATTTTTTTTACATGAAATTGTAAACATGTGGACATGGATTTTGAAAATTCTAGAGAGAATTTTAAAAGCTTCAAGAGAATTTCAACAATTTTGAGAGGGATTTGAAAAGTTTCAATGGGAATGGGAAGAATTGGGACAAAAATGGGAAAATTTTTAAGGGACTTTGAAAAAATTTCAACTGGAATTTTAGCAATTTTTTTACATGAAATTGTAAACATGTGGACATGGATTTTGAAAATTCTAGAGAGAATTTTAAAAGCTTCAAGAGAATTTCAACAATTTTGAGAGGGATTTGAAAAGTTTCAATGGGAATGGGAAGAATTGGGACAAAAATTGGAAAATTTTTAAGGGACTTTGAAAAAATTTCAACTGGAATTTTAGCCATTTTTTTACGTGAAATTGTGAACATGTGGACATGGATTTTGAAAATTCTAGAGAGAATTTTAAAAGCTTCAAGAGAATTTCAACAATTTTGAGAGGGATTTGAAAAGTTTCAATGGGAATGGGAAGAATTGGGACAAAAATGGGAAAATTTTTAAGGGACTTTGAAAAAATTTCAACTGGAATTTTAGCCATTTTTTGACGTGAAATTGTAAACATGTGGCCATGGATTTTGAAAATTCTAGAGAGAATTTTAAAAGCTTCAAGAGAATGTCAACAATTTTGAGAGGGATTTGAAAAGTTTCAATGGGAATGGGAAGAATTGGGACAAAAATTGGAAAATTTTTAAGGGACTTTGAAAAAATTTCAACTGGAATTTTAGCATTTTTTTTACGTGAAATTGTAAACATGTGGCCATGGATTTTGAAAATTCTAGAGAGAATTTTAAAAGCTTTAACAGAATTTCTACAATTTTGAGAGGGATTTGAAAAGTTTCAATGGGAATGGGAAGAATTGGGACAAAAATTGGAAAATTTTTCAGGGACTTTGAAAAAATTTCAACTGGAATTTTAGCCATTTTTTTACATGAAATTGTAAACATGTGGACATGGATTTTGAAAATTCTAGAGAGAATTTTAAAAGCTTCAAGAGAATTTCAACAATTTTGAGAGGGATTTGAAAAGTTTCAATGGGAATGGGAAGAATTGGGACAAAAATTGGAAAATTTTTAAGGGACTTTGAAAAAATTTCAACTGGAATTTTAGCATTTTTTTTACGTGAAATTGTAAACATGTGGCCATGGATTTTGAAAATTCTAGAGAGAATTTTAAAAGCTTCAAGAGAATTTCAACAATTTTGAGAGGGATTTGAAAAGTTTCAATGGGAATGGGAAGAATTGGGACAAAAATTGGAAAATTTTTAAGGGACTTTGAAAAAATTTCAACTGGAATTTTAGCCATTTTTTTACGTGAAATTGTAAACATGTGGCCATGGATTTTGAAAATTCTAGAGAGAATTTTAAAAGCTTCAAGAGAATTTCAACAATTTTGAGAGGGATTTGAAAAGTTTCAATGGGAATGGGAAGAATTGGGACAAAAATTGGAAAATTTTAAGGGACTTTGAAAAAATTTCAACTGGAATTTTAGCCATTTTGTTACGTGAAATTGTAAACATGTGGCCATGGATTTTGAAAATTCTAGAGAGAATTTTAAAAGCTTTAACAGAATTTCTACAATTTTGAGAGGGATTTGAAAAGTTTCAATGGGAATGGGAAGAATTGGGACAAAAATTGGAAAATTTTTAAGGGACTTTGAAAAAATTTCAACTGGAATTTTAGCCATTTTTTGACGTGAAATTGTAAACATGTGGACATGGATTTTGAAAATTCTAGAGAGAATTTTAAAAGCTTCAACAGAATTTCAACACTTTTGAGAGGGATTTGAAAAGTTTCAATGGGAATGGGAAGAATTGGGACAAAAATTGGAAAATTTTTCAGGGACTTTGAAAAAATTTCAACTGGAATTTTAGCCATTTTTTGACGTGAAATTGTAAACATGTGGCCATGGATTTTGAAAATTCTAGAGAGAATTTTAAAAGCTTCAAGAGAATTTCAACAATTTTGAGAGGGATTTGAAAAGTTTCAATGGGAATGGGAAGAATTGGGACAAAAATTGGAAAATTTTTAAGGGACTTTGAAAAAATTTCAACTGGAATTTTAGCCATTTTTTGACGTGAAATTGTAAACGTGTGGACATGGATTTTGAAAATTCTAGAGAGAATTTTAAAAGCTTCAACAGAATTTCAACACTTTTGAGAGGGATTTGAAAAGTTTCAATGGGAATGGGAAGAATTGGGACAAAAATTGGAAAATTTTTAAAGGACTTTGAAAAAATTTCAACTGGAATTTTAGCCATTTTTTTACATGAAATTGTGAACATGTGGCCATGGATTTTGAAAATTCTAGAGAGAATTTTAAAAGCTTCAACAGAATTTCAACAATTTTGAGAGGGATTTGAAAAGTTTCAATGGGAATGGGAAGAATTGGGACAAAAATTGGAAAATTTTTAAGGGACTTTGAAAAAATTTCAACTGGAATTTTAGCCATTTTTTGACGTGAAATTGTAAACATGTGGCCATGGATTTTGAAAATTCTAGAGAGAATTTTAAAAGCTTCAACAGAATTTCAACAATTTTGAGAGGGATTTGAAAAGTTTCAATGGGAATGGGAAGAATTGGGACAAAAATTGGAAAATTTTTAAGGGACTTTGAAAAAATTTCAACTGGAATTTTAGCATTTTTTTTACGTGAAATTGTAAACATGTGGACATGGATTTTGAAAATTCTAGAGAGAATTTTAAAAGCTTTAACAGAATTTCTACAATTTTGAGAGGGATTTGAAAAGTTTCAATGGGAATGGGAAGAATTGGGACAAAAATTGGAAAATTTTTAAGGGACTTTGAAAAAATTTCAACTGGAATTTTAGCAATTTTTTGACGTGAAATTGTAAACATGTGGCCATGGATTTTGAAAATTCTAGAGAGAATTTTAAAAGCTTTAACAGAATTTCTACAATTTTGAGAGGGATTTGAAAAGTTTCAATGGGAATGGGAAGAATGGGGACAAAAATTGGAAAATTTTTAAGGGACTTTGAAAAAATTTCAACTGGAATTTTAGCCATTTTTTTATGTGAAATTGTAAACATGTGGCCATGGATTTTGAAAATTCTAGAGAGAATTTTAAAAGCTTCAAGAGAATTTCAACAATTTTGAGAGGGATTTGAAAAGTTTCAATGGGAATGGGAAGAATTGGGACAAAAATTGGAAAATTTTTAAGGGACTTTGAAAAAATTTCAACTGGAATTTTAGCCATTTTTTTACGTGAAATTGTGAACATGTGGACATGGATTTTGAAAATTCTAGAGAGAATTTTAAAAGCTTCAAGAGAATTTCAACAATTTTGAGAGGGATTTGAAAAGTTGCAATGGGAATGGGAAGAATTGGGACAAAAAATGGAAAATTTTTAAGGGACTTTGAAAAAATTTCAACTGGAATTTTAGCATTTTTTTTACGTGAAATTGTAAACATGTGGACATGGATTTTGAAAATTCTAGAGAGAATTTTAAAAGCTTCAAGAGAATTTCAACAATTTTGAGAGGGATTTGAAAAGTTTCAATGGGAATGGGAAGAATTGGGACAAAAATTGGAAAATTTTTAAGGGACTTTGAAAAAATTTCAACTGGAATTTTAGCAATTTTTTTATGTGAAATTGTAAACATGTGGCCATGGATTTTGAAAATTCTAGAGAGAATTTTAAAAGCTTCAAGAGAATTTCAACAATTTTGAGAGGGATTTGAAAAGTTTCAATGGGAATGGGAAGAATTGGGACAAAAATTGGAAAATTTTTAAGGGACTTTGAAAAAATTTCAACTGGAATTTTAGCAATTTTTTTATGTGAAATTGTAAACATGTGGCCATGGATTTTGAAAATTCTAGAGAGAATTTTAAAAGCTTTAACAGAATTTCTACAATTTTGAGAGGGATTTGAAAAGTTTCAATGGGAATGGGAAGAATTGGGACAAAAATTGGAAAATTTTTAAGGGACTTTGAAAAAATTTCAACTGGAATTTTAGCAATTTTTTTACATGAAATTGTAAACATGTGGACATGGATTTTGAAAATTCTAGAGAGAATTTTAAAAGCTTCAAGAGAATTTCAACAATTTTGAGAGGGATTTGAAAAGTTTCAATGGGAATGGGAAGAATTGGGACAAAAATTGGAAAATTTTTAAGGGACTTTGAAAAAATTTCAACTGGAATTTTAGCCATTTTTTTACGTGAAATTGTGAACATGTGGACATGGATTTTGAAAATTCTAGAGAGAATTTTAAAAGCTTCAAGAGAATTTCAACAATTTTGAGAGGGATTTGAAAAGTTTCAATGGGAATGGGAAGAATTGGGACAAAAATGGGAAAATTTTTAAGGGACTTTGAAAAAATTTCAACTGGAATTTTAGCCATTTTTTGACGTGAAATTGTAAACATGTGGCCATGGATTTTGAAAATTCTAGAGAGAATTTTAAAAGCTTCAAGAGAATGTCAACAATTTTGAGAGGGATTTGAAAAGTTTCAATGGGAATGGGAAGAATTGGGACAAAAATTGGAAAATTTTTAAGGGACTTTGAAAAAATTTCAACTGGAATTTTAGCCATTTTTTTACATGAAATTGTAAACATGTGGACATGGATTTTGAAAATTCTAGAGAGAATTTTAAAAGCTTCAAGAGAATTTCAACAATTTTGAGAGGGATTTGAAAAGTTTCAATGGGAATGGGAAGAATTGGGACAAAAATTGGAAAATTTTTAAGGGACTTTGAAAAAATTTCAACTGGAATTTTAGCATTTTTTTTACGTGAAATTGTAAACATGTGGCCATGGATTTTGAAAATTCTAGAGAGAATTTTAAAAGCTTCAAGAGAATTTCAACAATTTTGAGAGGGATTTGAAAAGTTTCAATGGGAATGGGAAGAATTGGGACAAAAATTGGAAAATTTTTAAGGGACTTTGAAAAAATTTCAACTGGAATTTTAGCCATTTTTTTACGTGAAATTGTAAACATGTGGCCATGGATTTTGAAAATTCTAGAGAGAATTTTAAAAGCTTCAAGAGAATTTCAACAATTTTGAGAGGGATTTGAAAAGTTTCAATGGGAATGGGAAGAATTGGGACAAAAATTGGAAAATTTTTAAGGGACTTTGAAAAAATTTCAACTGGAATTTTAGCCATTTTGTTACGTGAAATTGTAAACATGTGGCCATGGATTTTGAAAATTCTAGAGAGAATTTTAAAAGCTTTAACAGAATTTCTACAATTTTGAGAGGGATTTGAAAAGTTTCAATGGGAATGGGAAGAATTGGGACAAAAATTGGAAAATTTTTAAGGGACTTTGAAAAAATTTCAACTGGAATTTTAGCCATTTTTTGACGTGAAATTGTAAACATGTGGACATGGATTTTGAAAATTCTAGAGAGAATTTTAAAAGCTTCAACAGAATTTCAACACTTTTGAGAGGGATTTGAAAAGTTTCAATGGGAATGGGAAGAATTGGGACAAAAATTGGAAAATTTTTCAGGGACTTTGAAAAAATTTCAACTGGAATTTTAGCCATTTTTTGACGTGAAATTGTAAACATGTGGCCATGGATTTTGAAAATTCTAGAGAGAATTTTAAAAGCTTCAAGAGAATTTCAACAATTTTGAGAGGGATTTGAAAAGTTTCAATGGGAATGGGAAGAATTGGGACAAAAATTGGAAAATTTTTAAGGGACTTTGAAAAATTTCAACTGGAATTTTAGCCATTTTTTGACGTGAAATTGTAAACGTGTGGACATGGATTTTGAAAATTCTAGAGAGAATTTTAAAAGCTTCAACAGAATTTCAACACTTTTGAGAGGGATTTGAAAAGTTTCAATGGGAATGGGAAGAATTGGGACAAAAATTGGAAAATTTTTAAAGGACTTTGAAAAAATTTCAACTGGAATTTTAGCCATTTTTTTGACGTGAAATTGTAAACATGTGGCCATGGATTTTGAAAATTCTAGAGAGAATTTTAAAAGCTTCAACAGAATTTCAACAATTTTGAGAGGGATTTGAAAAGTTTCAATGGGAATGGGAAGAATTGGGACAAAAATTGGAAAATTTTTAAGGGACTTTGAAAAAATTTCAACTGGAATTTTAGCATTTTTTTTACGTGAAATTGTAAACATGTGGACATGGATTTTGAAAATTCTAGAGAGAATTTTAAAAGCTTCAACAGAATTTCAACAATTTTGAGAGGGATTTGAAAAGTTTCAATGGGAATGGGAAGAATTGGGACAAAAATGGGAAAATTTTTAAGGGACTTTGAAAAAATTTCAACTGGAATTTTAGCATTTTTTTTACGTGAAATTGTAAACATGTGGCCATGGATTTTGAAAATTCTAGAGAGAATTTTAAAAGCTTCAAGAGAATTTCAACAATTTTGAGAGGGATTTGAAAAGTTTCAATGGGAATGGGAAGAATTGGGACAAAAATTGGAAAATTTTTAAGGGACTTTGAAAAAATTTCAACTGGAATTTTAGCATTTTTTTTACGTGAAATTGTAAACATGTGGACATGGATTTTGAAAATTCTAGAGAGAATTTTAAAAGCTTCAACAGAATTTCAACAATTTTGAGAGGGATTTGAAAAGTTTCAATGGGAATGGGAAGAATTGGGACAAAAATGGGAAAATTTTTAAGGGACTTTGAAAAAATTTCAACTGGAATTTTAGCATTTTTTTTACGTGAAATTGTAAACATGTGGCCATGGATTTTGAAAATTCTAGAGAGAATTTTAAAAGCTTCAAGAGAATTTCAACAATTTTGAGAGGGATTTGAAAAGTTTCAATGGGAATGGGAAGAATTGGGACAAAAATTGGAAAATTTTTAAGGGACTTTGAAAAAATTTCAACTGGAATTTTAGCATTTTTTTTACGTGAAATTGTAAACATGTGGCCATGGATTTTGAAAATTCTAGAGAGAATTTTAAAAGCTTCAAGAGAATTTCAACAATTTTGAGAGGGATTTGAAAAGTTTCAATGGGAATGGGAAGAATTGGGACAAAAATTGGAAAATTTTTAAGGGACTTTGAAAAAATTTCAACTGGAATTTTAGCCATTTTTTTACGTGAAATTGTAAACATGTGGACATGGATTTTGAAAATTCTAGAGAGAATTTTAAAAGCTTTAACAGAATTTCAACAATTTTGAGAGGGATTTGAAAAGTTTCAATGGGAATGGGAAGAATTGGGACAAAAATTGGAAAATTTTTAAGGGACTTTGAAAAAATTTCAACTGGAATTTTAGCCATTTTGTTACGTGAAATTGTAAACATGTGGCCATGGATTTTGAAAATTCTAGAGAGAATTTTAAAAGCTTCAAGAGAATGTCAACAATTTTGAGAGGGATTTGAAAAGTTTCAATGGGAATGGGAAGAATTGGGACAAAAATTGGAAAATTTTTAAGGGACTTTGAAAAAATTTCAACTGGAATTTTAGCATTTTTTTTACGTGAAATTGTAAACATGTGGCCATGGATTTTGAAAATTCTAGAGAGAATTTTAAAAGCTTTAACAGAATTTCTACAATTTTGAGAGGGATTTGAAAAGTTTCAATGGGAATGGGAAGAATTGGGACAAAAATTGGAAAATTTTTCAGGGACTTTGAAAAAATTTCAACTGGAATTTTAGCCATTTTTTTACATGAAATTGTAAACATGTGGACATGGATTTTGAAAATTCTAGAGAGAATTTTAAAAGCTTCAAGAGAATTTCAACAATTTTGAGAGGGATTTGAAAAGTTTCAATGGGAATGGGAAGAATTGGGACAAAAATTGGAAAATTTTTAAGGGACTTTGAAAAAATTTCAACTGGAATTTTAGCATTTTTTTTACGTGAAATTGTAAACATGTGGACATGGATTTTGAAAATTCTAGAGAGAATTTTAAAAGCTTCAAGAGAATTTCAACAATTTTGAGAGGGATTTGAAAAGTTTCAATGGGAATGGGAAGAATTGGGACAAAAATTGGAAAATTTTTAAGGGACTTTGAAAAAATTTCAACTGGAATTTTAGCCATTTTTTGACGTGAAATTGTAAACATGTGGCCATGGATTTTGAAAATTCTAGAGAGAATTTTAAAAGCTTCAAGAGAATTTCAACAATTTTGAGAGGGATTTGAAAAGTTTCAATGGGAATGGGAAGAATTGGGACAAAAATTGGAAAATTTTTAAGGGACTTTGAAAAAATTTCAACTGGAATTTTAGCCATTTTTTGACGTGAAATTGTAAACATGTGGCCATGGATTTTGAAAATTCTAGAGAGAATTTTAAAAGCTTCAAGAGAATTTCAACAATTTTGAGAGGGATTTGAAAAGTTTCAATGGGAATGGGAAGAATTGGGACAAAAATTGGAAAATTTTTAAGGGACTTTGAAAAAATTTCAACTGGAATTTTAGCCATTTTTTGACGTGAAATTGTAAACATGTGGACATGGATTTTGAAAATTCTAGAGAGAATTTTAAAAGCTTCAACAGAATTTCAACACTTTTGAGAGGGATTTGAAAAGTTTCAATGGGAATGGGAAGAATTGGGACAAAAATTGGAAAATTTTTAAGGGACTTTGAAAAAATTTCAACTGGAATTTTAGCCATTTTTTGACGTGAAATTGTAAACATGTGGCCATGGATTTTGAAAATTCTAGAGAGAATTTTAAAAGCTTCAAGAGAATTTCAACAATTTTGAGAGGGATTTGAAAAGTTTCAATGGGAATGGGAAGAATTGGGACAAAAATTGGAAAATTTTTAAGGGACTTTGAAAAAATTTCAACTGGAATTTTAGCCATTTTTTGACGTGAAATTGTAAACATGTGGCCACGGATTTTGAAAATTCTAGAGAGAATTTTAAAAGCTTCAAGAGAATTTCAACAATTTTGAGAGGGATTTGAAAAGTTTCAATGGGAATGGGAAGAATTGGGACAAAAATTGGAAAATTTTTAAGGGACTTTGAAAAAATTTCAACTGGAATTTTAGCCATTTTGTTACGTGAAATTGTAAACATGTGGCCACGGATTTTGAAAATTCTAGAGAGAATTTTAAAAGCTTCAAGAGAATTTCAACAATTTTGAGAGGGATTTGAAAAGTTTCAATGGGAATGGGAAGAATTGGGACAAAAATTGGAAAATTTTTAAGGGACTTTGAAAAAATTTCAACTGGAATTTTAGCCATTTTTTTATGTGAAATTGTAAACATGTGGACATGGATTTTGAAAATTCTAGAGAGAATTTTAAAAGCTTCAACAGAATTTCAACAATTTTGAGAGGGATTTGAAAAGTTTCAATGGGAATGGGAAGAATTGGGACAAAAATTGGAAAATTTTTAAGGGACTTTGAAAAAATTTCAACTGGAATTTTAGCCATTTTTTTACGTGAAATTGTGAACATGTGGACATGGATTTTGAAAATTCTAGAGAGAATTTTAAAAGCTTCAAGAGAATTTCAACAATTTTGAGAGGGATTTGAAAAGTTGCAATGGGAATGGGAAGAATTGGGACAAAAAATGGAAAATTTTTAAGGGACTTTGAAAAAATTTCAACTGGAATTTTAGCATTTTTTTTACGTGAAATTGTAAACATGTGGACATGGATTTTGAAAATTCTAGAGAGAATTTTAAAAGCTTCAACAGAATTTCAACAATTTTGAGAGGGATTTGAAAAGTTTCAATGGGAATGGGAAGAATTGGGACAAAAATTGGAAAATTTTTAAGGGACTTTGAAAAAATTTCAACTGGAATTTTAGCAATTTTTTTATGTGAAATTGTAAACATGTGGCCATGGATTTTGAAAATTCTAGAGAGAATTTTAAAAGCTTCAAGAGAATTTCAAGAATTTTGAGAGGGATTTGAAAAGTTTCAATGGGAATGGGAAGAATTGGGACAAAAATTGGAAAATTTTTAAGGGACTTTGAAAAAATTTCAACTGGAATTTTAGCAATTTTTTTATGTGAAATTGTAAACATGTGGCCATGGATTTTGAAAATTCTAGAGAGAATTTTAAAAGATTTAACAGAATTTCTACAATTTTGAGAGGGATTTGAAAAGTTTCAATGGGAATGGGAAGAATGGGGACAAAAATTGGAAAATTTTTAAGGGACTTTGAAAAAATTTCAACTGGAATTTTAGCAATTTTTTGACGTGAAATTGTAAACATGTGGACATGGATTTTGAAAATTCTAGAGAGAATTTTAAAAGCTTCAAGAGAATTTCAACAATTTTGAGA